>NC_056743.1:1146666571-1146921571 GCF_019279795.1 Protopterus annectens | reverse complement strand
GCTGTCCTACACATCCATGGCTATTTTCCCTACTGTCTTTTCCTCATTGTGCCCCTTTAACAGCACTTACCTACCAACCCCTTTTCTTTACTTTTGAAAGTTTAAAGTTACAATTAGGTGACACCCTCTTCCCAAACTATAGTGGCAGAATCTGAAACTCACTACCCACATCTATTACCTCAGCTGTCTCAAAGGACACATTTAAAAAACAGTTGAAGGAACACCTCAAGCACACTTGGATCTGCACATGCTCACCGCCTGGCTAAATCCCCCCCCTTACACTCTATACCCCTGTATCAACTACTGAAACTAACACCTCTTTTTCCTGCCTCACATACATATCCCAACATCTTGTAAACCTCCCCTATTGCACCCCTACCAATCATTCCCACAACCTCATATGCAGTTACAATGTCTCCCCCTCTACCTAACTACCTACCTACTCCTTCACTATTCACTTCTATTCTACCACACAAGAATGGAATAACTAAATCTAACCTGAATACATGAGTGTATCCTATCCACAACTGTTAAAATGGAATCTAACATCACCTTAAACCGACCTTTGTCAACTGTCATACCTGACATGTAAACTTTAACTAAGCATGAATAATACCTACATGTTATAAGCATGAATAATATGTTATTTTGCTATGTTAAGTCTGTCACTCTCTATGAATGTGAACACCTCTGTATTACTTGTAATGATTAGCCTGTCTCCCCGGGCCTCCACTGAAAATGGACGAACATCCAGTCGGACTTTCCAGATCAACAAATGTAAATTAAAAAAATAAAGTAGTGCAGGGGTAAGAGGGAGTAAACATGTGTAAGAAGCAGTAAGCGGGTTTAAGCCCATTTGCACAGCAGTAAGCCATGCCTACAGTGATTAGGCAATATAGAAACTAACTCAGTGTAAGAAGCCATAACTGGAGGTTAGCATTGCTTACCATCACGCAAACCAGCGCAAACCCACTTACTATTGCTCAAAAGTGCCTTAGTCGCTCTGTAGCCAACAGCTGTCATCATTCCCAGCAACAAAATATTCTGCACTCCCAAGTTGCAGTCCCGGGACCCTGCGCACTATAGTCAAAGTGAGTTACCCCTAAACTATGTCAGATACACATACAGTTGCTGTTGTCACAAACATGTCATCCAGTACAGTCATTCAACAGTATAGGAAGTGCATGTAATTATGGAGATTACTGCGAGCAACCATATGTACATTGCTCAAATACAGTATATTGAGCAGTCTATGTGTATCATAAAAACAGTGCCTGTCTAATTATACTGAGAGAACAGTGGTCTTGCATAATACTTAAGAGAATAATACAAAACCGTGCATGTCAAGGAGGCATGTGGGCATGCTTCATGCACAGAATGTCAAACCTAGGATGCCGGTTTCGCTAAACCGGGAGATGAGGCTGGCCAGGTGTGTGAGCAAACTGCATCTTCTCAAACCCATGGAAGGATGCTACAAGTGGGTGAAACAGTGTAGACCAGCTAATCTTGACACAACAACAGGTCCGTCCCTGGTGGGACAAACCCAATATTGTGAGTCACATCGATGTTTGCATCAGTATTGGAGGATGATCAAGGCAAGACTCATACATATGTGGACTAAACAGATGCTTGGGTTGAGACAGTAAACTGGATGAGTACCGAGACGTGCAGTGAGGGCAATGTGTGGAGGTGTGGTATGGCTGGGCTAGCAACTGGAGAATGGATGGTTGCTGTGTACGTAGAGCTTGGGGGTGGGGAAGGAACCATGGGTATGACATTATGGCAGAAATATGCAAATGAAGTAGAACAGCAATAGTGTAGTGTGCAGAGCATCCGCCCAATGAGCAGGCATTCCTGGTTCAAGTCCCACTGTAGCACATTCTATTTTACATGGCAAAGCACATTATAACCAATAGTATTGTTGCAAAACCCACTAAATAGCATATATATATATATATATATATATATATATATATATATATATATATATATATATATATATATATATATATATATATACTGGAGTACTGCAAGAAATGCACATGTGAAGTATCAGTGTCAGACTGAATAAGGCACTAGTAAGCAGGTTTAAGCACAAATAAGCAATAGTAAGCATATGTAAGCAATAGTAAGTGGGCTTAAGGCCATTTGTGCAGTGGTAAGCAATGCCTGCACTGGTTAAGCAACTCTGAAGCTAGCACCCTGTAAGCAGATGTAATAGGTTAGCAGTGCTGACCTCTGCACAAACCCTCTAACAACTGACTAAACGTGCTTTAGCCAGTCTGTATCCAATGGCCCATGTTCTGCCCAGCAACAAAGTAAAAGGCCTCTGCTAGGCTCAAACACAGAGTGCCACACAACAGAGACAAAGTGATTTACCACTAAGCCATGTCAGATATACATAAACCTGCTGTATTCAAAACATATCAACCAGCCCAGTCATTCAACAGTACAGAGAATGTATTCTGACATGTGAATGTATTTGTGTGTGTAAATTTAGTAATACCTAAACAGATACAACATATCACTAGATGTAGATACCTATATATATATATATATATATATATATATATATATATATATATATATATATATATAGATATATATATATATTTATATGTATATATATATCTATATACATATATATATATAAATATATATAGCCACACATCTGTAGAATGCAATGGTAGATTGACAAATACAAATATGTCCACATGCACCGTTAATGAGGTTGGGACGCCCCAAACTAATATACATCATGTACGAATAGGTATACCCCCCCCCACAGCCAAACATGTCAGCCCTGCACTACACTTAAATGTTACAGATCACATAGGCAGGAGCTGACATGACATGTGCACAACATGTAAACAGTACTACAACCCTCCTGTATGATGTCAGGCCGGTATTAGTAACATATCATGCAGTAGAGTGTGGCGCCCATAAGAAATGTAAAATATGGCAGCTATCAGCATCCCCATGGTGCATATACACAGACACATATACGCAGATACAGATATATATGTATATATATATATATATATATATATATATATATATATATATATATATATATATATAGATGTACATGTGACTACACAGACACATGCAGAGATATGTACAGTAAGATACATATGTAGAAGGTGCAGACAATATGGAACAACCACTAAGCCTACAGTTAACACCTTAACAACTGGACACTGTATGGGCCACCCATACAAATACCAATTGTTGCCTGCAACATATGCCCACAGAGAGATCATAGGATAAAACACCGCACACTGGTTTGCAGACATGGATAACCTTTATTTGTGTACTATTACAGTTGTATATGCCATGTATTATAGCTGTTCAGACACTGACATCCATATAAACAGAGTAATGCACCTGTGAAGCAGTTATACTAATACAGTTGTCTGGAAAGGTTCACAACTGCTGCTTTCCAGGCCAAGCCCTAAAAATAGTACCATAGTAAAGACAGACTGGGCCACAGGAAACCAAACTATCAACAGTAAGTAATGCAGGTGTATAGTTCAGCAGCCACTATCTACACTCTCTACAAAACCACTAGGTGGTAAAGACATCAGTTGACCAAATAGGATGTAACTGTTACATAACAAGGCATAACTGACACCATCACAAGCACACTGAAAAACAGAACAGTCTGTATGGCAGGAGGTAATAGGCCTGCATTAACCCAATGTATGTAAGTAGTGTAAATATAGGTGAAGTGTATGGTACTGTACATCCAGATACCTTAAGGCAGTGCACCCCCGATATCCCCACATTTTGTCAGATACCTTAAGGCAGTGCACCCCTGATATCCCCAGATTTTGTAACAGCCTAGGGTATTTATAGTGTATCCCGCACAGACTCATTAATACAGGCCCATATATCCCTGTTACATACACTTGCCTCTGTATTGCATAAGGGCACACATGTATTTTGTAGGTGAAGCCCACACACATATATGTCCTCAGCCCCACCATATGTGTGGAGGATACAGCAGCAGTGGACTGATGGCAGCAATGGCAGTGTGATATACTCACAGGCCACTACAGAACAACCTCTGACAGCATGTCATATGTGCAAAGCTTGGTATGTAGGTGGAGGACAGAAGTTGGAACACATGCCCATATGTGGACAACTGTTGCCATACACTAAGCAAGTCACTGGTGTTACAGGATAGTCTGCAACATACCTTTAGTCAGGAAATTTAGGTTAGAAACATAAATGGATGTAGCCATGTACTGACAGCACTCAACACACACAGTGCCAGTGAAATACCTGACACAGCACCTGTGTTGTGGACAGACAAAACATGATAGGCACACCTCTGGCCACCAAGAGGATCGGCCCACAGTTGACAGACTGCATTCCAAGGTAAACTAGTATGTACACACACACCCTGTAACACCAGTGGTATACAAAGCAGAACACAACTCTACTCACACTCTGTCTGCAGTTCTGGAACCTCCTACAAAAATGTAGCTGGCCTGAGTGTGCTGGTTTTCCTGTAAGAGGTATTGCTACCTTCCATCTGTAACACTGATACTCACACACAGGAAGGATGTCCATCACACAGGAAAGGTAAAGGAACCATGCCCACATGATGTGGGGATTTATAGTAGGTGGTTGCCATGACAGTGGTAATTGGAAGTACTATACAGCAAGCTGCATGCCGTTAGCAAGTGGAGGACACCAACTGGTGTAGATCCCATCACCTGATCATGTGCATCACCTAATAAAGCCAGACTGCAATCTATTCAAAGCAGCTCAATCCATTTACTTGAGAGAGAGAGAGAGAGAGAGAGAGCGATACAGAGGAAGAGAAAACACAAAACAAACAAATACAAAAAAAAAAACCCAAAAAAAAACACAGTTCTTAAGCTGACTTCACAGCAGTTTAGCCAGCTGTCATTCAATAAGACATTATTCCCACAACAGGCATGTGAGGTATATATACATGTAATAGAATGTAGTACCTGGACCATCATAATATGATAGATGATGTGGAATGATTTACATGTACTATCAGGTGTTGTTGTGATGATATTCAACTGAACAACTGCTATGGACAATAGTGTCTGTTCATGTGTGTAGTGGGCCATAGCCATTAACTGTGCATGTCAGAACTGGCAGACAAGATGTAAGCCATCAAAGTGTGTGTTGTGTAAAGGGAAGTATATATATATTACGTGGCCAATAGCTGGTGGTGGACGTAATGCCATTATGACTGACGTGGGAGCCACAGCCCACCATTGGCAGTATAGTCAGGTGAATCTGTAGTGTAGCATGCCTGAATGCCATATGTGTGTAATAGGGTTGCCCGCAATTGGCCCCTACTTATACCCCCATAATGTCAGGCCGTGTCTATATGTGGCACCTGTCTGTGTTGTAGCAAGGCAAAACAGTGCAGTTGTGCAGGAAGGTGTTGTGAGATTGTGGAGCTGATGTCTGAATGTACCCCACATATAGGTGTGCATATGTGTACATGTATCACATATATAATATTTAAATATATATATGTATAACAGCATGCATGTCCAGAAATATACATATACCCATGTGTAGACATATATATGTGTACATATATATGTATGTAGTCACATATATCTACAAAAATATAGATAAATGCCGATATGCAAATGTCAACATCTGTACAAACATACAAACAAACAGATATGTATGGTAAGACATGTCCCCTATATCACTGCCACAGTGATGTGTGCTATGTGTGAGGCAGCAGCACACATAGCAATACAGACAGATATCTACAGCTGGCAGTGTGTGCACCATGAATGGGTGTGTCACATGTTAGTTCCATCCTAGCACCACAATGCCCCTGCCTGTGAAGTATGCAATGGGAATATGGGGAAGTATTGTAGTTACAAACGTGGAGGTGGTCAGGATTGGTAGATATAGAGGACAGTCTACAGGGGTGGTATGTGGCACATATGGTGGGTAAACATCATGGATGGTGTGTGTGGTCTGTGATGTGGATGCCCCATGAACCCCAATATGGCCACAATGGGAACAAGGCTCCCGCCAACTCCCACTCACAACAGCAGTCCACATCCTGAAGGTGCCAGGTCTGGTGTCTGAGCAGGGGTAGCACGTTGGCCGTGTGAATGTGTACTGGCTGCCCCAGACAGATATAGCACATCCCTCATGTGTCTGTGGAGCCTGGTATGGAAAAGACCCAGACCTGAGCTCATGGGACAGGGACACGTTGGTGTGTGGCCGAGGGGGGATGGACCGATATCCCATGGGTGGTTACACATGATGGTATGGCTGTAACAGTACACGAGGAGGCCCCAGGTTGGCACACACATGTGATGTGGCCAGGTATCCTGGTCAGATGAGTGTGGAGAGGTGGATCAGCTGGCCAATAGAACATATACATGTTAATGTGTCACTGTCATAGTACATATGTAGGTAGTAATAGTCTACACAGTCCTGGTACATGTCCAACAGCATGCACAGAACCCCCCTATAACACAGACTGGCAGATGTGCAGCAATCTCAGAGCAGCCATACCACTGGCATATATATAAGCATAGTGGCCCTGACAATGGCATGCAAGTGCAATAGTCCATAACAGGCCCGCAGTGTTAGTGTCCACACAGGGGACATGGCTACAATCACATAGCAGAAGGTGTGGTATGTTACACAATCTGTCCAAATGGTAGCTAAGCTGTAGCCATACCTAATGAGTTGTGTGTATAGTCTGTTGAAGCTGATATGGGGGGGAAGGGTGACAGAGATGTGTATTATGAACTGTGGTAACCTTGCCATGTGAGTCACTCAGGCCTGTTCTCATCCTCATGTTTTTCAGGCATGATAGCACACAGCCGCCTACCAACTTATTCTGCAGAGGAGAATGAAGTGATACTCAACCACCTGGTACTGCACTACCAGGTCACGTTTGGCAGGACAGCAGTGGAACAGCAGGAGCAGTCCATCCTGTGGAATGATCTCATTCATAGGGTCAGTGATGTCAGCCTGCATAACCGCAGTTATGAGCAGGTCCAGCATCATTGCACAGACCTGCTTTGCAATGCCCATCGGCATGCTGCCACAGTCTTGGGGATCACCTTGCCACAGGGGGGACCATGCCATCCACTCCCCGATATGTGTGGAGGAGCTCCTGGCCAGCCTCGTGGCACCTGCCCATCATGAACAACATCAACCACTGGACCCCTTTGTGGAGGTGGGTGTCACCTACACAACAGCTGAGAAGCATGCAGGTAAGGACACAGGACACATCAATAGAACACTGTTGTGTAAATATCCACAATGGTACAAGTAGATCATGCATACCTGATATGTTATACAAATAATGTGTTGCTGCATTGTAGTGATAATCAGATGTCTAGATATGGTAGTATTGTGTGAATTTAAAGTAGATTTATGGTAGTACTGCACCCAGCCTATAGCAGAGCCACAAATGTGGGCACTGACATTGCATCTCTCACCCACTTATGTAGGTCCCTCAAGGGTAACAGCAAGGCAGCAGCCTGAAGCTGGTGAGTATGTATTATGTAGATGCCTGCCAACACACCAGACTTGTAATGGTGATGTAATATTCCATGCACACATCTAACACACCTACTCTGAATGCATGCTGTACATGTGCATGTATAGTTGCTGTGAAATGTCTCACAGGGGTGGACATGATGAGGTATGGAAAGGGTATGTCACACACCTGCATGACAACTAACATCCTGTCATTGTGGACTGTGTCCACAGGGGGTAACATACTGTTGGTAGATATGGCTTACATTAGCAACATGTTCTGGACAACACCCATATACAGTGCAATACCATTGTAGATACTTGTAGGGCAATGCCAACTGCTGCTGGGATACACTATGGCATACAGCATTACACTAGTCCACATTATCAGCTGGGTCTAAGCTGCAACATGTGGTGTGCAGTGTATGGGACACTGCAAGCTGACACATATGTGTAGGGCTTATCTGTCATGCATCTGCATAAATGCTGAGGCATGGTGGTCTCAACATGAAACACCAGTGCACTGCAGCAGGGATCTCAAGGATGGTAGGAATGGCTCTATATGCATATAGTGAGGTCCAGGACCTGTGGCAGCCATAACCCTACCCACACTGCAATAGAGATGACATTGTGTGAACACCATGGGATGTGCACATGAGTAGACCTTGCAAACATACAGAATAGGGGGACATGTGTAGGGTAGGCTGAACATACACTGGCAATTGCAGAAGGCCCATGCTGGTATATGCCTGCTATGAGCAGTGACTGCTGTAGTGCACACAGCAAGAGGTGTGATAAACCATCACACTAAGGGTGTGCACACACATCCCCACATGGCGTGTATGCATCTCGGTCAGAAGCTGCACACCTACCACAATCTGTAGACACTGCATGTGAATGTACAGGACATATGTTACATACCGGGTGTGTGTACAGCTAAAATCTGCAGTGCCGTGATCCCATGTCAGATTACGGATGTGTGTGTTAAAGTGATGACGGTATGTACACCCCCCTTAGCCATGGTATGCTGTGATGGTTGTCAGTGTAAGCATTTCTGCAGTGGCTATACATGGTCTGTTGATGTTGACAGCTGTAAATCAGGCATCTGGTATTCACCATTGACAACAGTCCACATATCATCCCAGGTATGTGTTGCTGAAACACATAGGGGCTGTGGGAAGTACAGCTGGCATGAGTGACATGGTACTTCATATTCCACAATGGGTTGGACACCTGTGAGTTGTTGGGAACAGTACATGTCAGGGTGCAGAACAGGTGCACAGCAATAATGTGTACATGGGTCCAGAGGTATCCAGGGGAAGGGGCATCATCTAGTCACAGCACATGCATCATACACATGTATACCATTGCTAGCATGGTGTGATTATAGCTGAACCGCATGCTGTTCTGTACCATATGTTCTGCATGTTGGCAGATGGGTAATTGGAGGACTGTGTGTACGATCATTGTGCATCCTCACCTGCATGTGTTTGTTTGTGTGTGCATCCTGGTGGTTAGTTAGTTTGCCTGCATGGTCACTCTGGTGAAGTGGTGTGAGGTAGCTGCATGCATGATGCATGTGTGCATGTGTGTGTTTGTGTGTGTGGCCATGTATGCAAATTTGTGATTGTGGGGTGTTCATATGGCTGTACCCCCCTTTGGGACTGTGCAGTACATGGACATGATGTGCCACATTGCACACCAGGAATACCTGTCATGTACTCACAGGACAGCAAATAGTATAATATGGCCTGTAGCCTGGATCAGGCATCCAGAGGGAAGGTAGACCCCAGGTACACACATAATATTGTGTCAGTGGAGGGGTCGTCTACAGCCCATGTATGCAGCTCTACAGATGCATTGGGGAAAGAATAGTCAGGGAGTGTATCCACATATTACAGCTGACACTTGATGGACCAACAGAGCAGCATATCCCGCATGTACTGAGCATTAGATACACATGACACACCAGTGGGAGTTATTATGGCTACAGCATAGTAGCCCACACATATAGGGGCCATGCACATCATTCTGGCCATACAGAGGTTGCATACCAAATGACAGCATTGAGGCTATGCTACTCCACTACACACAGGTCAGGCAGGTAATGTAGGAACAGGTCTTGTGTTGTGGCCACTTGTGTGGGAATTTAGAGGACTGTGATGTTAATGAGTGGTAGCAATGTGTGTATGTTAACAAGTGTGATGCAGGATGGGGTAACACATGGACATATATATGGGGCTGTCTGTAACGGCATGGACAGGTAGGTAGTATGGAGATATGTGTGTGTGTGTGTGTGTGTGTGTGTGTGTGTGTGTGTGTGTGTGTGTGTGTGTGTGTGTGTGTGTGTGTGTGTGTGTGTGTGTGTGTGAGCATGTGTACTGTTAAGCAATGCTGTACAGCTTTTAAAGTGCGGTTATTATTTTCTACCAAGGTGGCGAGGTGGGTCAGGGTCCCTCCTGCACCCAATCTGAGGTAGGTGTCCATACAGACACCGATGATGATGATAATGGTGATGCACAGGTGCAGATGTCAGCGGCCGGCACTGCGGATACATTTGACATCCCCCTTTAAACCACCCCACCCCCACACACAGTTACAGTGTCTATACACACCTCAGCACCAGTGACCATAGCAGAGGGACAGCTGCCGTTCAGTGACATTGCTCAGGAAAGTGTGGTAACCATGCCTACTGTGTCCAGTCACAGCAGGCACAGCCAGATGTCTGGCAGGCTGCCATATAGGCGGATGTCCCAGGGTGCTCATTGTAGAGCCACTGGACATCATGCCCCTGGCATAGGCAACATAGCTGCAACAAGCAGACACATGTTCCAGGCTGTAATGATGGCACAGACACGTATTGAGCATTACACCAGACAGAGCCTTAGGCTGCAGAGGGCTGCAATTGCTACTGTAGGTGACAGCCTCCGTGAAGTGGCGGCTGCCATATGTGCTTCTAATGAGCAAGCAGATAGATGGCATGATGAGCTCATGGCCCTCATCAGCCATAGTGTGTCCATGCTTCGACATGTAGTGGGGATGTGGCAATGCCCGTGTGGACGGGGCCCAGCAACACCAACAGCTGGCACTCAGCGTGGGCATGCTAGGACACCAATGGGCTCCCATAGTGGCAGTAGCAGCCCCAGCAGTTTGGGGGGTGTGCTGTCCACAACACACCACAGCAGGCCACATACACATGGTCCTGGCCAGTCCCAGGAGGGATGTGGTACCAGCGAACAAATGTCATCAGCAGGTGAGAGTAGCACTTCAACCCCTGTACCTGCACATGCCTGCAGAACCCCTGGAGGCACAGTCTACATGCCCCTGGCTGAAGGCAGTGAACTGCACACCCTGCCAGGTACAGTCTGCAGCTCTCCATAAACACCTGTGTAGGGCAGCCACAAGGCAGAACTGTATGCATGCATACCCACACACTATGAAAAAACACCTAGGGCACCTCATACCTACACACACCACATCACCTCAGCCAGCTCCCCAGAATACACCCCTCACCCACATACATGGTGTCAAATGTAGGGCCCACTCTCAGCTTCTGGTAGACCAACACCACACCCTGTGCATATGATGATACCTGTGCTCCTTCCCTGTCATCCATACCATGGATGTAGGGACAGGCTGATATGGTTCTGATGCAGAGGGTGAGTGTACACCAGTGTACCATACTCCTGCAGTATAACATGTTGTAAGTTGTAGAGTGTGAGGCATAAATGGTAGGTAGTGTAGCCGTTCAGCAGTGATGTCTTATAGCTGTTAGTAATACTGCTTGGTTGTGGTCTCTAGACTGATATGCAAGTGTGTTGTAGATGTAAATGTGTCAGCACGAGGATGCCCTGGGGACATGATGATACCTGTGCCCCATCCCTGTCATCCATACCATTGATGCTGGGACAGGCTGGTATGGTTCTGATGCACAGGGTGAGTGTACACCAGTGTACCACAGTCCGGCAGTGCAACATGTTGTAGGGTGTAGAGTATGATGCATAATTGGCAGGTGGTGTAGCCATCCAGCAGTTATGCCTTCTAGCTGTTAGTAATATTGCTTGGTTGTGGTCTCTAGACTGATATGCAAGTGTATTGTGGGTGTACATGTGTCAGCACGAGGATGCCCTGTGCACATGATGATACCTGTGCCCCATCCCTATCATCCATACACTCGATGATGGGACAGGCTGATATGGTTCTTATGCACAAGGTGAGTGTACACCAGTGTACCACAGTCCTGCAGTGTAACATGTTGTAGGTTATAGAGTGTGAGGCATAATTGGCAGGTAGTGTAGCCATCCAGCAGTGATGCCTTCTAGCTGTTAGTAATACTGCTTGGTTGTGGTCTCTAGACTGATATGCAAGTGTGTTGTAGGTGTACATGTGTCAGCACAAGGATAACCTGTACACATGATGATACCTGTGCCCTATCCCTGTCATCCATACCATCGATGCTGGGACAGGCTGATATGGTTCTGATGCACAGGGTGAGTGTACACCAGTGTACTACAGTCCTGCAGTGTAACATGTTGTAGGGTGTAGAGTGTGAGGCATAATTAGCAGGTAGTGTAGCCATCCAGCAGTGATGCCTTCTAGCTGTTAGTAATACTGCTTGGTTGTGGTAACTAGACTGATATGCAAGTGTGTTGTAGGTGTACATGTGTCAGCACGAGGATGGTCCGCAGTTATAATGCACAACAGGGGTATGTCACTGTGCTGACACCATGGCTGTGACATATTTGGAGTACAGTTGAACACATTTTACAGGTTACTATACCGGGTATTGCCTGTGCCACATGGACAGGTGGCCCACTGAGGCATGTATACCTTGCAACCTGATATAGGCCCATCCACATACACGCACACAGTTACTTGCCAACACTGGGACTAAACCCCTACCTAGCTATGTCGTGATACTGATTTGCGTGGCCTACATTGCACAAACACTGCCTTAACCACTCTGTATCCAACAGTCCTTGTTCTGGCCAGCAACAAAATGTGCAGCCCTTGCAGGTCATGAACTAAGGGCCCTTTACACTGCAGTCACAACACATGACCACTACGCCATGACCACTGTGGGGACAGCTGTTGTGTTACCAATACATCTGTCATTACCCAAATTGAGTGGTATTAAACACTTGCCTTTACATCCTAGATTATGTAGTCATTTTCCTTACTAAGACTGTTGCAACACATATGCTGTTTCATCATAACATAGCAGATACATACAATGGGATACATGTGGGATGGTATATGCAACCGTGATGTTTACTCATGACAGGTATATGGTTGTATATTTTATTTATTTTATTTATTTGTAGTTGGTTTACCAGGATAGTCCATTGGGCCAAGATGAACCCGTTTTCATGGGAGTCCTGGGGAGAAAAGCTCCATTAACAAGGTTACAATAGGTTATACATTAAAACTACAATATTTACAAGTGATACAGCTTAGAGTATGACATTACAAGTAATGTAGTTCTAAAAACCAGGTTACAATTAGGTTTTTGGTTAAAATACAATATTTACAAGTGATACAGCTTAGAGTATGACATTACGATTAATGTAGTTCTAGAAACAAGGTTGCAAATAGGTTTTTGGTTAAAATACAATAATTACAAGTGTTACAGCTTAGAGCTTGATCTTATGAGTAGTACAGACTGGTGATGATTGTTACAGAAAATTCATACTTAGAAAAGAAACGTTATAATATAAGTACTGAGAGGTCATTAACTTTTAGGAAGCATGAAAATATGACATTATGATACAGTTTTGAGAGAATGTTTAGTTAGTACTAGCAGAGAATGCATGAGTTAGGAGAGGCAGTATAGGAAGTTGCCAGAAAGGAGGAGAAAAAGTTTGCTAGTATAAATTATGATGAATAAGAACAGGAGCACTCTCACTGAGATGATAGGTGAGAGTGAAAAGATTTTTTGAATGTAAAGTGGTTGGAGATGGTACGAATGGATGGTGGTAGAGAGTTCCAGAGATGAGCTAGACCATAGGATAGGAGATTTTTTCCAGAGGGAAGTGTTGGTTTGTATATTTCTATTAGGTTTTGGTTGTTAGATCTTAGTACCCTGTTAGGTAGGTGCATTTTAAAGGCAGAGGATAGGGATGGACACAGTAAGGGGTTGAAAATGAGTTTATGTGCAAGAGTCAGTTGAGTGTAGGTGAGATGATTGGATAGTTCTAGCCATTTTAGTTTGTGGAGAGAAGAACAGTGGTGGCTAGATGATTTGTGGCTAGTAGCGAATTTGGCAATTTTGTTGTAGTATGAGGAAAGTTGTGTTTTAAGGGAAGATTGAAGGTTAGTTAAGAGTGGGGCTCCATAGAGAAGGGAGGGGATAAGAAATGAGGTAGTGAGAGTGATTTTAGTGGAAGGTGTGAGGTAACGATTTTGTCGGTAGAGCATGCCTAATTTGTTATGGGTATTTTTGATATTTAGTTGTAGGTGGGAGTTGAATTTAAGCTTATTATCAATTTGGACCCCAAGTAATTTTGTCTCAGACACCAATTCCAGGGATGTGTTGTTGTGACTAGTGATAGAAAAAGTGTTTGTATTGATAGAGGTGATTTTGGAGGGAGTGAATACCATTAATTTGGTTTTAGAGGCATTTAGTGCTAGGTGATTTTTTTCCATCCATTGTTCTGTGATTGAGAATGCGCTTTGTGTTAGCTTTTGCAGCATAGGGTGGGATGTTGCAGAGCAGATAATAGTTGAATCATCTGCATATTGAATGATATTTGAGAAAGGGATAGAATTACGGAAGTCATTTATGAATATATTGAAGAGGAGAGGACCTAGTATGGAACATTGGGGAACTCCAGTTGGGGTAGCAAGGAAAGAGGAGGTGGCCTTTTTCCATTTGACTGATTGGTATCTATTAGATAAGTAACTGGAGAACCAGTTCAAAGCGGAAGAAGATAGGTTGAGCTGAGAGAGTTTAGTTAGAAGAAGTTTGTGAGAGATAGTGTCAAAGGCTTTAGAGAGGTCAAGTAGGAGGGTAGAGACAATGTGTCCAAAGTCTCAGGCTTTATTTATGGTTTCCAGGAAGGAGAGGAGGGCTGTCATAGTGCTATGACCAGGTCTAAAACCGTGCTGTGTTGGAGTTAATAGGTGATTGTCTAAGGGATATGGTAGGAGTTGTAGTTGGATACATTTTTCTAGGAGTTTAGAAATGGGAGATAAGATAGCTATGGGACGGAAGTCAGTAGTGTTGTTATTATTACCACCTTTATGTAAGGGTGTGATAAAAGCCTTTTTCCAGATTTGGGGTACTATGCATTCTTGGATAGAGTGGTTGATTAGTATACTAATGGGGTAGGCAATGGCTTCTGCAGCTATACTAAGAAAGTGTGATGGGATGTTGTCTGAGGCATTGGAGCATGGCTTAAGTTTCTGAAGGAGTTTTTTTATGGTGGATATGGGTATAGGTTTTAGAGAAAAAGGAGAGGGAGGGGAAGAGAGGGTATTACAGGATCATGGTGGTGAAGAAGAAGAGAGTGAAGTTGTCGGAGTAGAGGTAAAAGTGTTAGAAGAGGAAGGTGAGGGAGAGGTGGAGGGAGTGATGTTGTTAGAGAATGTTGAGGTTAATTTAGAAATAGAATTAATGAAAAAAGAGTTAAATTGTGTAGCTAAGTCTATGTCAGGCGCATTAGGGTCTGGGCTGGGGTTGTCTGTTTTGCCAGAACTGATAAGGGTAGTGACTCCTTTCCAGAATTTCTGTGGGTTTGTTTTGTTGCTGTTTTGGAATATGGAGAAGTAGTTTTGTCGGTCAGTGATAATAAGCTTTTTTACTTTATTTCTAAGTATTTTATATTCATTTTGATGTAGGGGAGACCTATTTTTTTGGTAAAGTGCCCAGACTTTATCTCTGCATTTCATGGTTACTAGAGTATTTTTGGTTAGCCAAGGGGCAGTTTTGGTTTTTATTCTCTTAGTCCATAAAGGAGCATGGAAGTCAAGAAGTTTTAAGAAGGTTGAGTTGAAGTGGGCAACATCATTATCTAAAGGTAGAGTTTTTAGGCTGTTCCAATTTATTGTTTTAAGGGAGTCAATGAAGATTATGGGGTTGAAATTTTTTTGGTTGCGAGTAGTAATATAATTATGTGTTTGGTGTATGGGAGAAGGGAGTCGATATGTGAATGTGGGTAGGTGGTCACTAAGAGGGTCTGGAAGGGTACCATTGTCAGAGAAATAATGAGGATGGGAGACTAAAATCCAGTCTAAAATGCTACCACTGGATAAGTTTTTTGAGGGGTGGGTTGTGGAGTTAATAAGCTGTGAGAAGTTATAAAGGTTGATGTTAAGTGGATTTGTGGGTGCCTGAATGGAGGCCCAATTGATATTCATGTCTCCCAGGATTATTATTTCATTAGAAATGTTAGTGGAGAGCCAGAAGAGGATGTCTTCAAGTGTAGTGATATTGTCACCAGGGGGATGTAGAGGGAGGCTATGCATATGTGTTTGTGTATATTAACCTGAAATAATGCTAGGAGTATTTCAGCATTATTGAAGTGGGGAATAGGTTTGTTATATGGAGTAACTGATAAGGAAGATGAGTATAGGAGAGCAACTCCACCTCCTTTTTTATGGGTTCTGTGTTTTCTTATGATTGAATAGTTTGATGGTGTTATTTCAGAGTCTTTTATGTGGGATTTTAACCAAGTTTCAGAGATGGATAGGAAGTCAGCTTTGTTATGGTTAAGCCAGGCATGGAGGTTTGGGATTGTGTTCACTATGCTTTGGGAATTTAGAGAGGTGAATAGTATAGACTTATCTGTAGTGGATGATGTGGAGGGTCCAGGATTAGGATGAATATCTCCTGATAATAGTGTAGTAATTAGATATAAGATTGGGTGAGAGAGGTATTTGGATTGTTTAGAGTATGGGTTAGGCTTAATTATGATGATGTAGGGTTTATTAGATGCTCTGATGGAAGAATATTTATGAAGGGTGATAAGTTTATAAGGAAAGAGTAGATGGTTACTGATTACATATAAATGAGGAGATATTAAGATGTGTGAATTTAAGGGAGGTGAGTTGAGATGATTGGTTACATGAAAGCATTGTGAGTGTTTAGTATGATTGGGCTGGGTGAGGTAGTGGATGTAGGATATATTGAGGAGAAGTAACAGCAGAGTGAGTAGGGATGAGGGTTTAGAGATCATAATGATGATGAATGTTAAAGATGGCAGTTGTGAGATGGTATGTAGTTGCTGAGTAAAATATGGGTGTAAGGGGATAGTATGTATAGGGGTGTAGCTAGATTTTTAATTATTATAATGGAGTGGAGATTTGAATAAAGGTTGGGTATAGGTGGGGTTTGGGAGTGGGTGTTCTTTGAGAAATGGAGACTAATTGGCCAGGTTAGGTTTTGTAGTTGTATTGAGTGATTATTGTTTTGGGTGGGGTAAGAGAGTAGGAGTTGACAAGGAAGTGGAACCTATTTGCTAGGTAGTCTAGTGGGTGTGGTTATGAAGGTATAAATGTAGAGGTACTGGGGGCGGGTGAGAATTGGGGGCAGGGTAGGGGAGCAGAGTGAGCCCGCAGGGTGAACAGAGCGGGTAGAGCCAAGGAAGGCAGGACCAGAGTGAGAACCTATCAGTGGAATGTTGGTTGGTGAAGGTAAGTACAGGAGACAAGGATTTTAATGATAGAATGGCCAAAGAAGTCAGAAAAAGAGAGAGAAAAAGAAAAATTAGAACTTGTAGAGAATAGTAAAGCAAGTGAAGTAAGAGATGTGGGAAGTCAGGAATAGAGGTGAGAGGGTGCCATATAGTGGACAATTGCTATAAGTACACCTGTAATTCCACCAGGGAATTCCTTGTGCTGGAAATGTTGAGGAGAGAAGGGGACTAGTGCAGCTAAGTGAGCTAGAAGAGGGACAAGTATGGGGGGAACAGAGTTGAAAAGGGTTTGGCTGCTGGCTTTTCTGGTCAGGGAGTGTACTGAAAACCTAGCAGGGTTTTAGATAAAATGGATTTTACAAAAGGTTTAGCAGCAGTAACACATACCTCCTTAGTTCCTTCTAGGAGAAGCTTAGTTCAATTCCCATAGAGGAGATGTGTCAGCAGAACTTGTTATTTATTGTTTTAGGTGTGGGCGCCAAAGCCAGGCATAGTCACAGATGATAATACAGGGTAAGGAAGCTGGAGAACAGGAGAGAATATAAAGAGAAAGTAGTACTTTAGTAAGCAAAACTGTTTCAAGTTGGCTTCAGGGCGAACAGAGCGGGTAGAGCCAAGGAAGGCAGGACCAGAGTGAGAACCTATCAGTGGAATGTTGGTTGGTGAAGGTAAGTGCAGGAGACAAGGATTTTAAATGATAGAATGGCCAAAGAAGTCAGAAAAAGAGAGAGAAAAAGAAATTAGAACTTGTAGAGAATAGTAAAGCAAGTGAAGTAAGAGATGTGGGAAGTCAGGAATAGAGGGAGAGGGTGCCATATAGTGGACAAATGCTAAAAATACACCTGTAATTCCACCAGGGAATTCCTTGTGCTGGAAATGTTGAGGAGAGAAGGGGACTAGTGCAGCTAAGTGAGCTAGAAGAGGGACAAGTATGGGGGGAACAGAGTTGAAAAGGGTTTGGCTGCTGGCTTTTCTGGTCAGGGAGTGTACTGAAAACCTAGCAGGGTTTTAGATAAAATGGATTTTACAAAAGGTTTAGCAGCAGTAACACATACCTCCTTAGTTCCTTCTAGGAGAAGCTTAGTTCAATTCCCATAGAGGAGATGTGTCAGCAGAACTTGTTATTTATTGTTTTAGGTGTGGGCGCCAAAGCCAGGCATAGTCACAGATGATAATACAGGGTAAGGAAGCTGGAGAACAGGAGAGAATATAAAGAGAAAGTAGTACTTTAGTAAGCAAAACTGTTTCAAGTTGGCTTCAGGCTAACAGAGCGGTAGAGCCAAGGAAGGCAGGACCAGAGTGAGAACCTATCAGTGGAATGTTGGTTGGTGAAGGTAAGTGCAGGAGACAAGGATTTTAAATGATAGAATGGCCAAAGAAGTCAGAAAAAGAGAGAGAAAAAGAAATTAGAACTTGTAGAGAATAGTAAAGCAAGTGAAGTAAGAGATGTGGGAAGTCAGGAATAGAGGGAGAGGGTGCCATATAGTGGACAAATGCTAAAAATACACCTGTAATTCCACCAGGGAATTCCTTGTGCTGGAAATGTTGAGGAGAGAAGGGGACTAGTGCAGCTAAGGGAGCTAGAAGAGGGATAAGTATGGGGGAGAGCAGAGTTGAAAAGGTTTTGGCTGCTGGCTTTTCTGGTCAGGGAGCGTACTGAAAACCTAGCAGGGTTTTAGATAAAATATGGATTTTACAAAAGGTTTAGCAGCAGTAACACATACTTCCTTAGTTCCTTCTAGGAGAAGCTTAGTTCAATTCCCATAAAGGAGATGTGCCAGCAGAGCTTGTTATTTATTGTTTTAGGTGTGGGCGTCCAAGCCAGGCATAGTCACAGAGGTTAATACGTGGTAAGGAAGCTGGAGAACAGGAGAGAACATGAAGAGAAAGTAGTACTTTAGTAAGCACAACTGTTTCAGGATGGCTTTCTACAGTAGCGTTGCACTTAACCAGTACTCATTAAAAATCACAAATGTACATAGCACTAGAACTACAGATATATAACAAATACTCTTGTTTAGATTAGGTTGTGGTAAGAGAAAGTATAGCTGTACATACTGAAAAAAACCCAGCAAGTAGCAATAAATAAACTTACGGCATGAAATACAAATAAACCAGCATGTGGGATAATGCCTGAGATATTACACTAATAAGTTAGAGAAATATAAAATCTTTTTAGAGGGAATCCAGACTTAATTTTGTGTTGAGACCCTCATTTTTGAAAAATACATCGGTAACTCAATGAACTACAGTTGTATGATCTTTATTCCATAAACTGACTCAATATTATCACATCAACATCAGAACAAGAAAGCATTCAATAAATCCAGCAATATAGTTATGAAGTTAGTGTATGCATGTTCACATTGGCCTATTTTACTTCTGAGATTTCAAAGTGTACTTTACTGTTATCTTGCAGACTAAATAAATTCATTCAGTGAAGGGTTGGAGTTTGTTGGCGTTTGCTAGTATATGCTTGGCCAGCACACATGCAAGGGTCAGCGATTAGGGAAATATTAGGCCAGCGTGACCAATACATACAGCAGAGCAGTTGCATTGGCCTGTAAAGCTGAATATAAAGTTAGCGTATACATGTGCACTTGGCCAGTTTACTTCAGAGATTACAGATTGTACACTTTACCCACACTCATTCAGATATAGCCAATTACAATTAGTCTATGAGACTTTACTATTGTTTTGCAGAACTGGTAAATACTATCAGTAAAGGTTTGAAGTTTGTTGGCTAAAACTACTTAATACTTTCAATAAGGGTTTGAGGTTTATAGGCGTTTGCGAAGTACGCATACCCAGCGCATGTGCAGGAGTTGGCGTTATAGGATTTACTTGACCAGTAGGTTCAAAAAGACTACTAACAGTACGGATATAAAGTGAGCGACTGCGATATACGCATAGCTAATGTATTTCCAAGATTACCGACTTATGCAAGTAAAAGGACAGATTGCTGTATTTTATTGCTGTACTGTTAGGTTCTTTCAAGCAAGTTTACACTATGATTGAGTATGCGCGGAATGCTTAAGTCAGCGCAGTACGGACACAACAGCCCATTTAGTATAATGACATAATTACAAGTAACAAAAAATAAAATACATTGCAGTTATCATGCTGTACTGATGAATGCTTTCAATGCAGGAATGAAGTTAGTTAACATTTACGAATATATGCATTAGCCGGCACATAACAGCTACTATAAATTCATGTAGTGTAAGGACATTTCTGTATCAAGCTATTATCACCCCGTTGCTATTAAATAATGCAATACATTGCAAATAAAAACAAGATTCACCTTACTATGGATGCAGTCATAGAGACCAGGATACACAGCAGCCGAGGATGGAGCTAATTAGAGAAATGGCGTCCTATGGCTGGGAGGTTTTATAAATTCAGGGAGGATGTTAGGTAGAGAAGGGAAGAGCAAGGGTAGGTGTTTGCAGGTACAAGAAGGTTTGAAGAACAGCAGCTCTATCACAAGGAAGAGGAGTTGTGGATAGGTTATAGATAGGTAAGTGGTAGTGGGAAAAGGAGTGATTTAGTGTGTATGGCTGGGGAAGGGGAGAACAGGGATAACATAGTCTGATTAAAGTAAAGGATGAGGTGGGGAGAGAAACAGAAGAGAGCAATGCAGCTTGAATGATGGCAGGATTTAGAGCCAAGGAAGGCAGGACCAGAGTGAGAACCTATCAGTGGAATGTTGGTTGGTAAAAGTAAGTACAGGAGACAAAGATTTTAAAGGATATAATGGCCAAAGAAGTCAGAAAAAGAGAGAGAAAAAGAGAAATTAGAACTTGTAGAGAATAGTAAAGCAAGTGAAGTTAGAGATGTGGAAAGTCGGGAATAGAGGTGAGAGGGTGCCATATAGTGGACAAATGCTAAAAGTACACCTATAATTCTACCAGGGAATTCCTTGTGCTGGAAATGTTAAGGAGAGAAGGGGACTAGTGCAGCTAAGGGAGCTAGAAGAGGGACAAGTATGGGGGGAACAGAGTTGAAAAGGGTTTGGCTGCTGGCTTTCCTGGTCAGGGAGTGTACTGAAAACCTAGCGGGGTTTTAGATAAAATATGGATTTTACAAAAGGTTTAGCAGCAGTAACACATACTTCCTTAGTTCCTTCTAGGAGAAGCTTAGTTCAATTCCCATAAAAGAGATGTGTCAGCAGAGCTTGTTATTTATTGTTTTAGGTGTAGACGTCCAAGCCAGGCATAGCCACAGAGGGTAAAACGGGGTAAGGAAGCTTACTATGGATGCAATCGCAGAGACCAGGACACACAGCAGGTGAGGATGGAGCTAATTATATATAGGTGCATAGATGGCTACATGTACATACACAGGTCTACACATACATATGTCTGTATACACATCAGTATAGTGCTACATATATATATATGGCCATGTGTACACCTCTTCGTATGTACATATGTGTACATATCTATACATATATGTATCTATACATATGTGTATATATAGGTATACGTATATGTACATATAGATATGTGTATATAGCTATATATGTATGCACATCCTATGTGTACAGATACGCCTAGTTATGTTGGTATATACTCTGATGATGCCTGTTTTTAGGTGAAAGCGCTAAGTGGATTTTACTTTGTCTTGCATATTTCTACAATAAAGAAAATCTGGTTGATTGGATTGTAACTGCCTTTTCGCTGGTTTTATTTGGCTGGCCTTTGCCTTGGAACTGTTTTGGGACACTTTACTTGTTTTTTGTGTGCCATATGTATAGATATCTATGACTATATGTGAATACATATCTATACGAATATACCTACTACTGTTGATATCCATACTTTTATGTGCATATGTATCACTATCTGTATATGTGTAGACATATATTGCTCTGTATATGTATATATCTGGGTGTGTATATGTATATTTATGTACTTATACATACCCATCTATGTATGTCGGTATGTATATGTATAATCATGGATATATATCTGGCTGTATATATGTACAGATGTCCTCACCATATGTCCTGGACATGGAGTGTAGACCAATCCCCAGTATAGTCCCAATGTCATAGTGCAAGTGGATATGAGGTATGTATAGCAGGTATACTGGTAGACTATTGCTACTGTAGTTGAAATTGTCTTCACAGACATGGTGTGTGTGGGAGGTCACATCTGCTTTCCACATGTGTGCAATTAGCTACTGACATAAATCCTAAAGACATCCTAGTAAAGTACCACTGCTAGCACGTAATGCCCCCATGGACTGCAGCACAGATATTGGCCAATATATGTGGACATTCTGAAACACTCCTTACAGTCTGGAGGTATACACAGAACCTCTTAGTGCTAAACATGTGTACTATGCATGGCAATATGGATGTTAACAGCCATGTAGATGGGTATAACATACAACAACTGGTATACATATACCACCATGGGTATGCATTCACACACCCCTGTCTGGCCTGTCTGGCCTGTCTGGCCTATCAGAAAATAAAACTGGTACAGGGGTGCAATGCCACATACTACCCATTAGCTAGTGACATACATCTGTACAACATTCCGCTACTCTGTCTGACATACATGACTGTTAAGGGAGACCCGGCACCAGTACATCTGGGAAGTATCTCCACATGACATCTCACTGGATAAGTACACTAAGCTGCTAGACATGTAACAATGCATTGTTCAGGCTACTGGCAGACTGACTCATCACTGGTCAACATCTCCTAAGGGGGAATGTACATGTACCTGCATATATAGCAGGCTCTGCATGCATATCACACCACAGGATATGATACAGCTGTGTGAAGGTGCATAACCACATCCAATGTGAACACATCCTCAGCCACATATAGTAAGCTGGCATAAAAGTACAGTATATGGACTATCTGTTCAACAACATCCTCATATGTGCCACTCACAGTCTAACCATACCTACTACACAATGTGGTCTGCTGTCTGTCTGTGGTATGTATGGCCATACAAACATGTAAACCAATATGGTAACATACACTGGAGCAACATATAACATCAGATAGGACGTGGCCTATAACAATAACATCTACCTCAGTCTGTACACAGGCTAAAGAACATGTTCACAATACACACACTGTCAACAGTCACCATAGTTACACAGACCTCATTACTGTACAAACAACCATTGGATGTCCTGGTAATGTCGGCAAATATTACCCGTACTGTTTATAACATGTGCAGCAGTCTGATATCTCCCTGGCTTGTTCTCAGATATGATGACACTTATGATGATGTACAGCACACATGCACCTCGTAATGCACGGCATATGTACAAAGGTAGATAGAGTTTTGGCTGGATGCACATGCACAGGGCCAATATTGACATGTTGCTGTGTTAATCTCATACATGTACTGTCGTAACAAGGTTTGTTGCAACATGTGTCCTATGAGGGATATGAAGTCACTAACTGTCAGGGCTTTCACCATCTACAGACTGCAATCCTCACACTACATTCTGCAGTTCACAGATACTTGCTCTGTGGTTAACACATGACACCAATGACACAACACACTACCCAGTCTGCAGACACTCCTGCAGATGTGGATTCCTCATGAACACAGTACTGACATGACAGGTATTACAGCATGTAGGACAGCCATAGCCACACACACACACTGTGAAACCAACATTACTCCACATGCAGTATAGCAGCACTTACAATCTGTAGTCAGACCAGGCACATCCCCCTCCTGAGTGTTGCCCTGTTTCCACAGTGTAAGTTGTTAGAGGTAAATCACCAATCCATCTGAGCTGCATTTCACCAAATGACAGTTCTAGTTCCTGCGCACAGTGGATGTAAACGGGCAACGCCGAAATGATGTTCCTAGATATTGGAGTGTGTTAACATGCAATTATCTATGGGAATGTTACCACAGCTGTTCCACATACACTCAGCTAGAGGAGGACTGCAATTGGTGCAGAGGCCATCAGCTGATCATGACTATCACTTACAAAACACAAGCTGCTGCCTAGCAAAGCAGGTGTACATCCCACATCCACCAGAGAGGGTGTGGGTGGGACTGACAGAGACAAAGTATGTCAGGGAAGGTGTGGGTAAGTAAAATGTAAGCATGTTTGTGTCACACACCTACCAGTATGGGATTTCAAACACCTGACTGCTATGCATAGCTATCATGTGTATACAGTTCTTACATGAGTCACATAGCTTACATGGTGGTGAGCTGTCCAAACATATATGTGCTGGTGAGTGACATCTGCAACACTGTTGAGATACAGTAGGCGTAGCACATGAGCCTGTCCACATGAACAGTTGTCAGCGTCAACACAGCCACACTCTGTAAGGAACTCATACACATTACCACACTTGGCAGCGTAACAAATACACTTCCTAAACAGTTACCTTGCCACAATACAGTAATGCAGAGGTATGAATTGGCCCACAGGGGTTATCCTGGGTTTTTATGGTCAAAGGTTATGCGACAATGTCTGACATTAGAGACCATGTTTCAATATGTCATTGGGTGTGGTACTGGGTGTAATTGTGGTCGGAAGCATCATACACCACACACACATGGGGTGCTAGTACCAGCGTGCATGTGTGCATTGCTTCATGGGTGTGTAATGGTTGGGGGTCCCAGATGGTTGTACAAGGCTAGGTGAGGGGTATACCTTGGCACCAAGCCACAAGAGAATGGTCTGCATTATAGCTAAGGGGTGTAGTATCCAGAATGGACCACAGAGGTGGGTATAGTTTACATCATCCAGTCTCCTGGGTTACTATTGTGCGTGGCCAGTGCTGTGGA
Organism: Protopterus annectens; assembly: GCF_019279795.1. Classification (NCBI taxonomy): domain Eukaryota; kingdom Metazoa; phylum Chordata; order Ceratodontiformes; family Protopteridae; genus Protopterus; species Protopterus annectens. The sequence goes on along the minus strand of NC_056743.1, from coordinate 1,146,896,628 downwards.
ATGCTTGGCATGTATGCGTTCTATATGCCATGACATGGACGGTGTTTGGGATGTGCACTCATCCCACAATCATGTACAGTGGCATGTGGAAGTGTACCTGGTTTGTCTGGCCCATGTTGTGTACACAGAATGTAATCATCAGATGTGACAGTCCCGCCCTCATATGGCAGGGCCAGGTAATGGATATCTGGTTGATCCTGCACCTACATTGGTAGCATGCTACAGGTATTCCCTGGTGTAAGTGACATCTGTCCATACAGGGCATGTGTGTGTGAGGCATGGTATGTCCATTGCAGATCATATTTGCTGGAACCACAGTTGTTGCAGGCATCCTGTGGGACACATATTGAAGGCACACTGTCTGCAATTAGGTGCCTATTGTACTGCTGGACAGGGTGCCATGGCTTCTGTAGGCCACTGCATTCACACCATTGTTACTATCAGTTGCTAATATGCAGTGCACTACACACATCTTGGCTGTTACCTCGCTATGTGTGTGTGTGTATGAGACATGGGTTGAGAGTGTGCTCTGGGTAATACTGGGGTTGCTAACTGTGATTGCTTGGCCTTGTTGTCACATATATGGGTTTCGATATGCACCCCATCCTCTCGGCTATTTCACAGCTGCTTTCCCTGTACAGTGGACATTGTGATATGTACTAGGGCCACCATGTAAGAAAATTGCAAATCCCACTACACATTGGGCCCAGGTGTCACACACACACCCTCCTACACACAGGTTAGTGGATATAAACACACACACACACACACACACACACACACACACACACACACACACACACACACACACACACACACACACACACACACACACACACCTGTCATGTCTGGGAGTAGAACCCCTACCTAACTAGTTTATTATACTACAGCACTACGCAGTTATAGTATGCGCCACAGTGATTATTGCAGTACTCCTTCCCCAAAGGTGTATATCACATTGGCTGATGTCAGCAGGATTTTCAAAGTAGGGCATTTGACATGTACCGAGTGTGACTAGCCTAAAATGCATTGCTCCCTACACAGACAGTGGAACACAAACAAAACATCCAGAACTTCCATGGGTGGGTATAGAACCCTACCAGGGTTCTGAATCACACTACAGCAGTACGCAGTTATGGCATGTCCTACGGAGATTAATGTGCAACACTCTTCCCAGAGGTGTATTACTAGGTGGATAACATCAGTTGCCTTGCAAAGGTTGAGCATTTGGATTTTGGGGAGTGTGGCTAGCCTAAAAAGCATTGGTCTCTACACAGACAGACAGACAGACACACACAGTTGCCATGACTGGGGATAGAACTCCTACCTAACTAGTTTATCACACTACAGCAGTACACACTTACAGGACACACTGGAGATTACTGGGCTACAGTTTCCAAGAGGTGTATTACTAGGTGGATGACATCAGCTGCCTGACAAAGGTTGAGCCTTTGGATTGTGGGAAGTGTGGCTACCCTAAAAAGCATTGCTCTCTACACAGGCAGACAGACAGACACACACACAGTTGCCATGTCAGGGGATAGAACTCCTACCTAACTAGTTTATCACACTACAGCCATACACATTTACAGGATGCGCTACGGAGATTACTGGGCTATAGCTTCCAAGAGGTGTATTACTTGGTGGAGGACATCAGCTGCCTTGCAAAGGTTGAACATTTGGATTGTGGGGAGTGTGGCTAGGCTAAAAAATATTGCTCTCTGCACAGACAGACAGACAGACACACACACACACAGTTGTGATGTGTGGGATTTGAAGTTCTACCTAACTAGCTTATCACACTACAGCAGTACGCAGTTATGAGATGCGCCACAGAGACTTCTAGCCTACAACTCTCCCAAATGTGTATGTCACATTGGATGACCTCAGCGGGCATGTCATAGTAGGGCTATGGTGAGGGCAGTGTGTGTGCATAGGCCATTACCCATTCATGTAGGGGTTGACACGCCACATGTGGACACACACAGGGTCATAATTTACAGGTACGTGTATACAGTTGCTGGATGAGTACTTCCTTGTACAGTCATGTTGCACAGCTGGCACATGCACCACATGGTCTGCAATGCTGACAGATACTGGTGGCTAGTATCTGCAGTAAGTGACATCTGCACCTCATGTGTTTGGGGCCCTTTGGCTGTGTGCTGTGTGGGACAGGCCTGGATGGCTTCTATTCACAGTCCCCCTTTTCCACACATCTATGTCTGTATACCTTTGGCTTATTATAGTGTGTTGTCCTTACATATATGTCTGTATTCCTATTCCCTGTGCGTGCAAGGCAGGAGTGGTGCATACTGATGGGTTTCTGCACTAACAACTGCAACTGCCAGATATTTCTGGTCCACTGGTATTTGCAGACATGGCCAGCATGTGTTTAAGTGTGTGGACATGCCCAGTATAACCTTTCAGTATGTTGTTGCCTTACATTGCCTTAATTTCTCAAAGTGTATGAGCATGCCCAGTATGGCCGTCTGTATTGCATGTATGGGTCAAGTCCAGGTAGTTTGTACTGTAGTGCTGACCTTTATGTTGTTCACCGACAGGTAGCTTGCTGTCTCTGCAGGGTATCCATCGATCATTTGACTTTGACTGTTACTACATTTCTGCATAGCGGGGGGGGGCGCACCTGACTGTTTTTACATTTCTACACAGGAGTGGGGGGGCATACCTGACTGCTACTACATTTCTATGTAGGATGGGGGGGGCACAGCTGACTATTACTACATTTATACACAGGATTGGAGGGCACACCTGATTGTTATTACGTTACTACTTCGGATGGGGGGGGACACCTGACACTTGTACACATTCACTATGACTGTACTGGTATGTTAGTTAGTCCATTTCATTCTGTATTCTTACCTATCATGCTGACTAGAGGCATACCAGTGTACTACACATCGTAGCTTTGGTTGCCCTACATAGTAGTGTCTGACTTCCTAGCCTTCGGAACTAACATCCCACTGCCTGACCTGCTGTAGTCTGTCTGTGTAGGACTGGGGGATGGTTAACCATAGCCAACATTTAGGGGCCATAGCACAGGCTCTGTGTTTGTTTACACCTGTCCTGCTGGCTGCGACTATTGTTGGGTATGTGAACCACCCTGACTGGCATGTGTGAGTCATATGGGCATACATGCTGCTCAGCACATTTCCTGCAGTGGGTTTTGTCACTCTGTGTAGTACTGGCTACTATGGTGACTCCAGTATGTGTTAGAGATGTCATGGTGCCACTATGGGTGTCTACTGTCTGCTGCCATCACATTCAACCACACAATTCCCTTGCATTCTCACATCCATACCATAGATACAGGTAACGACACATACTACTCCATTTGGCAATTGGTAGGTTGATTGACTTACCTTAAGGGTGTGCCAGACTTGCCAATAGTGCTGGAGGGATGCCTATTTTGGATGCACATAGTACACTCCCTATACATGGTTGAGCACAGGTAGTGTCATGTTTGGCATCCCTTTTACTGTAGGTGCAAGTCAGAGAGAGGTGGCATTCCCTGGGTCCCTACTGTGCCAGTATATGTGTTATGCATTGTCTCTTTGCCGTGGCCTTGGCATACTGGGCACACCTCCATCTACCTACTGGGGCAGGCTCTGGTTGTTTTTCCTCTGAGTCACTTAGTGCCTGTGCAGGCCTTGGCATTCGTGGTTGGTTGTGTGGCCCTGCCCCATGCTGTTCCTGCTGCAGCTGTTTCCACAGGATCATATTGTGTTTAATGGTACATACCATAACAATTTGGGTACATGTAGCTGGTGAGTACTGCAAGGCTCCACCAGATTTGTCCAGACACTGGAACTGTGACCTGAGCATCCCAAACACACAGTCTATTATATGTCTGGCCTGTGTGTGCCTCATTATGCCATTCTTGTTCAGTTGTGTGTGCATTTCTGATGGGTGTCATCAGCCACAGCTCCAGTGTGTAACCAGCATCCCCCATTAGGTGACCATAGGGGATGTCCCCATTGGCAAATCTCTGGTACAGCTGCGTCAGATGCCATATGTGGGAATCATAGCTTCCAGGGCAGCCAGCACACACATTCATTATAATGCCCTGGGCATCACAGACAACCTGGCAGTTGATGGAGGGGGTTCCCCTGTGGTTGATGTAGGCCCTACCCTGATCACCAGGTGGTGCTTTGATGCATATGTGGGTGTAGTCTATAGCACCCACTACCTCAGGGTTTTCTGTTATTTGGTGGAAGAGATGCATATTGCTGGCCAACACCTCCTAGGTGTTGAGGAAATATACGTGCTCACTGGCATGTGCTGACATGGCATTCAGGAACTGATGGAATACTCTGGATGCTGATGCCTTTGAGAGCCCCATGATATCCCCAGTTGTGCTTTGGCAGGTACTTGTGGCTAGTATTCCTAGGCCTACACATACCTTGGTATCCACTGGGATGGCTTCCCCTCGGTCAGTTTAGTGTGTCAGGTGTTGCCGGCACAGCTCACTGATTTGCTGCAGGAGGTCTCTGACCACCCTATAGCGCTCCACTATCTTCAGCTCATGTAGCCCCTGGTAGGTTACCCTAGGTCTGTACACTCTTCTCCATCTTCTCACTGTGGGTTGGTGGGCAGCATTCACATCCTCACCACCCTCAGTCTCTTGCACATGTTGTTCTTTGTTGCCTGCTGCAGCCCTCCTCATTTTGTAGGTTTGTTTGTTAAAATCTCCCCGCTTGTATACACCAGTGGTGTAGAGTGTGGGAAAAAACAGTGGGGTAGGTGTTTGCATAGTTTATAATAGTGTTCTGGGCTGGGCTGGTCTGCTGCCTTTGTAATTGGCTGGTTCTGATACATTTCACCTGCCAGCTAAGCCAATTCTCCTTGATTACCTTCATACTGCTGTTTTCCCTTCCCACTGCCTTCCTGTTTATGCACAGGGGCACGCCATGCAAACAGAGTGCTCAAATGTGCACATTGCTGCTATTTCCTATTTAACTTCTGTTTTCCTCCTGTAAAACCTACTGTGCAGCATGCACACCCGCTTAGGCTTTGTCAAAACTGCTAGGCAGGTTTAGACACACTCCTTAGCTTAGTTATGCTAAGCTAGGGCAAACTGGAGCCACTGGGCTTCAATCCACTTACAGTATGCCTGACACACCCGCCATGATGTCACCTACCTCCTAGGCTTGCACCAAGCTATTCCTACTCTTACACTGTTGGGACCTGACTCATATGCTGGGGAAAACTGGGATTCACTATCCTTCCCCTCATTTGCATAGGTTTGCCTGCTAATGCATAGTTACATGTCTCACACTGAGCCTCCCCCCGCAGCAACCACTACTCAATGACCAGGTTGTCTTCTGCCTGCCATTGACTTGCATGGTGGAATACTGCTTTTAGTTAGAATGCTTATTTTAGGTTTATTTTCTTATTTTCCCCCGATCCCATTTGCACGCTGCTGCCCTATGCTTAAACAGCCGAGATCAGCTAAATCAAAATAAAAGTTGATTTTTTTATTTTTTGTATTGTTTGCAATACCACTAGCCTTATACTTGACCACTGGCATGCTTACTACATGATATGCAGCCTTTATTTGGAGCTGTCATAGCTCCGTTTTGGATTTTGTAGAAATGTACTCGGTTACTGAGTACATTTCTGCTGATTGCACTAGTCCTGCACAGACAGTTGCAAGCTTCCTGGATTGCATTATTACCTCATTTGCATGGATTTCTCCTGCAAATGGGGTGATTTGCATACAAGGCCTTCGTCCTTGCAGAATTAGTGCAGGAGCTCTCGTGCATGCCCCTGCAGGCTTTTCCTGGATCGTGTGGTGGACATATTGCATGCTTGAGCTCCTGCACTGATCTTGCACTCCATGCAGGCTTTTGAGAATCCAGGGGTGATCATCTGCCAGTTTTTGACAGGTTTACGTTTTCTTTATGAATGAGCCTGTTTGTAAAAAGATCTGAGGAAGCACTTTTCTGGAAATGTGAAAGTGCTTGTCTGTTTTTATTTCATGTTTTGTTTTATGTATTTTAATTAAAGTCATTAGTTTTAGCTAAGCTCTGTGTCCTTATACCTTTTACTTTGTTGACTTGCTGCTCACTGAATTTATTTCCACTGGTGCCTTATACTTGTCAGGATGCTAAACAAATTTACGTAGAATATTGTTTATCTTCTTCCTCATTTTTTTTTTCTTTTTTTGGTCGAGATTGTACTAGAGATTGTAAGACAGACAATATTTTAGGGAGAATTACCATCTTAATAAACATTACTTGTTCTTCCATGGTAAAGAAGAATTTATTTCTATTTGTGACTAAAGTTGAAATCTTGAAAGTTTGTTTGTATCATTTCTTTACCATTAGACATAATGGTTATACCAAGGTGTTTCATTTGATTGTTATTCCAGTTGAAGATATAATATTGTTTGTATGAATGGTTTACTTTTTTATTTATTAATAATGTGCTTGTTTTATATTTTTTCAAACTGACACCTTGAACTAATTATATATTTTAATGAATTTTCCATATTTCCTGTTGTCAGTAAAATATCATCAGCAAAGAGTTGAATCTTTAGTTCAAAATCTTATTTTATTTTGATACCATTAATGTTCTTATTGGATCCAATAATATTAGCAAAGGATCCTATAGCTAATGCAAAAAATAAAGGTGATAATGGATAACATTGTTTTGTGTCTCTTTGTAATTTAAAGGAATTAGAAAGAAAAATCTATTTTAGCATAAGTACAAGCATTATTGTATAATTTAGAATTTAGAAATTAATGCAATTAGCTCAAGTGAGAAATTATGCACTTTAAGTGTCTTCAGGTGTGACTAAGTCAAAAGCATTATCTAAATTGAAATTAATGACAGAAAGTTATTTTTAATTTTTATTTACATAGTCATTAATGTATGTATTCTTATTATGTTATTTTGTATGTGTCTACTTAAAATAAACCCAGTTCGATCATTGTTAATTAGTTTAGGTATAAGTAGATTAATTATGTTAGCTAAAATGGACATGAATATCTTATAGTCCACATTTAAAAGTGAAATGGGTCTGTATGATGAACACTTTGTAGGATCTTAATCTTGTTGTAAAATAGGTGATATAAGGGAATATGTCCATGATGGGGGGAGTTCAGCATTTATTTTTATTTCTATATAGACTTTATCCAATATTTTAAGTGCATCATCTGGTAGTATTTTATATAGTTCTGGTATAAGACCATCTAAGCCCAGTGTCTTATTATTTTTAACTTTTTTATTTGATCTTTTATTTCTGATAAAGTGAATGCTCTATCAACTTTTTTTAATTTGTCCACTTGTTGTTTATTATTTATATTTCCCTTAGAAAAGTTTGAACTATACAAACATTATCTAGGTGATTTGTGTCATTCTTTATATTTTCATAAAATATTTTAGAACCCTGATCTTTTCTTCTTTCTTTTTTATTACTTATATGTGTTTTAATTTCTTAAATATAATTTAGTTTATTCATTTTCTTTGATCTAAGAGCAGGTTTATGCAAGCTTAAAAGGTTTGCAGAATATGCCTGAATTTTAAGTTTTTCCAGGTTTATTGAAACTTTATTATTTAGAATTTCAACTTATTTTGTACTTAAGTTTTTAAGTTCAGACTGACTGATAGCATTATTTGGCTTTAGATTAAACTTTAGTGGGCCTATTTTGACCTGATTTTATTCAGTTCGTTGCCCCATTCTCTTGTTTTACTAATATACTAGCTTATAATGCTTCAGTTTAAATAAGCCTTTAGTGAATTCCACAGGACAATGTCAGATTCTTCACCATTCATATTTATTTCTAGGAAATGTTTGATCTCTTTAAATTACCAATCCTTGAATCCTTTTATTTTAATATTTTACACTGGTAATTTCCAGTGATGTATTAAATTGTCAGTTTTTAAAATAATATTAAAGATTATAGCATTATGCTTCAATAATGGACATGAAACTATTGAAACTTCAATGATATGTGATAGATTGTTTGACACAAAATATTTAACGATATTTGTTTGTGTTCCATATCTATATGAATAATGGGTAAGTTGAATTGAATTTCTTTTCCTTAACTTGTATATATCCTTTAAATGCATTAGATTTACAAAATTCATTAAGTGTTTGGCTGAAGGTGTGATTTTCAGCTTTCTATATACAATGGAATCTTTGATAAAATACAATTAAAATCTCAAGCCATTATGACTTCACCTTTCATATAATAGGCTATAAGAGTTCAACACTGCATATAGTTTTCTGTTCCAGTCAGTTATAACTATACTTAGCATTCAATTTTTATCAACATAGGTATATTTTACTTTAGACATTACTGATGAATTCTTCCATAAAATGAGGGTACCTCTTATTTTTAGCTTGAAATCCAGAACCTGCCTAAACCAAATAATTCTTCTTGGGTGTCTGCAAAATATCCCAACTAACAAACTAAAGCAATGAGTCTGTGTGACCTTGTTACAGACTGCCTAATGGTAATGGACATCAGATGGGTATGACAACCCTGTGTTTCCAAATGTTAGCCAAACATTTCACTTATGCTGTGCTGACAAGGCCATATGAAAGCCAAAACATGCATGTCCGCTGCTAGTGGGGTTAGCTTTATTGGCCTGAATTTGTCAATAACAGACATAAAAATGAAAAAAAAGTCATGGACATTCAGAACTGCCATACAGCCAAAACACCTGATGTCCTTAAGGGGTCATTTGCATATATCCCATGTTACCTCTAATTCAAGAGGGTTTAAGTAGTCACAAAGTAGAAAATCTAGCTTGGCTAGAGTTTTCTTTTAGTTTTTACTGATTGGTCTGTCTGTTTTTTGCTTATTATCTAACTTGTATTCTTTGATATCTTAGCATATTATTCAAAATATTATGATTATTTACTTTTAGTCAGGAAGAGGTAACCTGGGCAGTTTTTAGAATTTTCAGAACTCCCTCAACATCACAAAAGTGCTCATGACTCTAAGTTGTTTCAAGCTGGTTTTCATGATAGGGGCTTGAAAATGAGCAGTCCATCAGTTATAATTCACACAAAAACATTCATGAGTGAATCCAAGCCACCTCTACATTATACATCAATTCCTCAAACCCTTCAAAGCACTAAAAAAAAATAATAAAAAACATTTCCAAGTATGTTAACCACTAAAAAGCTATTGAATTTAAAGAAATAACATTTAATGATTCAGTAAGCACTATTTGTATGAGATGTTAAGTATAAAGCATACTGTAATTTTTTTTAAAGGAGACATAGAAATACTATACTTAGCATGCATTTAGATTGTTTTAACTGACAGTGGTTTAGAATGCAACTCACTCTCTTTTGCTTATTATCTAATGTGTATTCATTGACATTTTAGCATATAATTCAAAATATTATGATAGGTTCATAGGTTAATAGGTTAGAAGTACTAACCTATTATTATTTACTTTTAGACAGGAAGAAATATTCTGGAGAGTTTTTATAATTTTCAGAATTTCTGCAGCATCACATAAGTACTCATGGCTCTAATTAAGCTGCTTCAAGCTGGTTCTCATAACAAGAGATTGCAAATAAACAGTTTAGCAGCTATAATTCACATAAAAACTTTCACAAGTGAATCTAAGCCACCTCTACGTTATACTTCAATCCCTCAAACCGCTCCAAACCACTAAAAAACAATAAAACCCATTTCAAAGTATGTTAACCATTAAAAAGCTATTGTAGTTAAAGGAAATGACATTTAATGATTCAGTAAGCACTATTTTTAAAGGAGGCATAGAATAAAAACTTGTGTTAAAAGAATGACAGTTATGTGTGAATGAGTATTAACTTGTAAAAGTTTGAATGTTACTCTATTTATTTGATAGCATTCCAATAGTAACTTTTATGTATGTAAGAAACTATATTTTTATAATTTGTTTATATCATAGCATAACTTTCCTGGGTGCTATTGCATGTCAAATACTATCAGTAGCAAACATTCAGAATGATGTAATAACTGGCAGTGGTTTAGAATGCAATTAACTGTCTTTGATTATTATCTAACTTTTATTCTTTGACATGTTAGCATAAAATTCAAAATATTATGATTATTTACATTTAAACTGGAAAATTAATGAAAAGCAGACCAGTGAAAATAAACCCCAGCAGGACAGAAGATCCACAAAAGATGTTTATTGAGCACTTTTGTTTAGTATAATACAAAGCTTCATCAGAATATCTAGAAGAAAAACAAAGGGGCAGGAGGATGGCATAATGGTTAAGGTGTTTACCTTACAGACACAAGGTGCAGGGTTTGATTCTCACATGGGGTAACTGGCTAGGCTTAAAATGGCCCACAAGGGTAGTTAGCCTAGTACTAATCTATGAACCTATGAACCTATAAACAGACAACTGACTCAACAAAATGTATATGTGTATATATATATATATATATATATATATATATATATATATATATATATATGGGTCTATATGATTTGGTCGACAGTTCATATGATCGACTGTTTATTTGGTCGACAGTTCATTTGATCGACAAGCATTTTAGGGGCTTCACCACCACACCCAATGTGGGCTGTGCCCCAGACCCCTAACTATATATATCAACTCCAGGGTCACACAACATTGGAGAAGGGGGCAAATGCTTGTCGATCAAATGATCTGTCGACCAAATAAACAATCGATCATATGAACTGTCGACCAAGTCATATAGACCCATATATATATATATATATATATATATATATATATATATATATATATATATATATATCCTATCATACACAAGTTAATCAAACAACAATTATGTCTATCCTTCCTACTTAAAGGAATATTATCAAAATTAGTAAATAAATACCTATAAATATAGATAATACATTTGATAAAGCATAAAAGGCTTAAAACTTCATAAAATCCTATCTAAACTAAAATATATATATATATATATATATATATATATATATATATATATATATATATACATACACACATACACACATTTCTAACATACATTTAAATAAAATAAAAATGATTAAATAAATAAACAAATAACTACATGAAGCCATCAGCTTTCAACCTAAGAATGGAACCAACTGATACATTCTTATTCAGCCCTGGTTGTTGGGTGGCATTAGTTCTCAATTGCCACCTCAACTCTAATAATTCCAAAAAATCATTTTTAGGACCACCTCTGTCATTCAAAAACACATGTTCCAAAATGGTAAAACTAAAATAATGCCCTTCATTTTCCATGATATGTGAGGCAAGGGCGTTTTTTGCATCCTTCTTTTTAATGTCATAGTAATGCTGAAATATTCTCTTTCTTAGTGCATTAATAGTTTTACCTATATAGAAACTTTAACAACAGTTACACAGGGCAAGCTACACCATACCTTTTGTACTACATGAAAACCTCTGTTTATAGAAAAAGTTTCCATAATTAGGTATTGAGACACTAGTCCCTTCTAAAATGTATTTACATTGCAAACAAAAACCACATGTCGACATTTTTCCTATCTCCAAACACCCTCTATTATTCTTCTCCAACATGTTTTTTGAAACACAAATCCTTTTTATAAACTATCTTAGGATTAAAACCCATCAGCTCATTAAATTCAGGATCAATATTAAATATATTCCAATTTTGCTGCAAGATTTCACAAATATTATTAATTTTTTTATTATAACTAAAGACACCTGTGACAGAAAAACTAGTGTTACGTTCTTTATCATTCTCTTTGTTAGCCATATCAAATGAAGTACCTTTCCCCAGTAGAGGTGATAAAATACTTCTCTGCCTCTTTTTAACCACTTATTGTAGTAAAGGATGTAAAAAATCATAGGGATAGTTCCTATGTAAAAGCATGTCTTCTAATATCTGAATTTCATGAAGAAAATCATCCCAGTCTGACACCATTCTTGCAAGACGTACCGCTTGCCCTTTCACTAAGGCCCTTTCTTGATGTATTGGATGAAAGTTGTTGTAATGAAGTAAAGTGTTAGAATATGTCGGCTTTCTATATAATGCTGTCTTGAAGGCCTGATCTTCTCTCACCTTTGAAATAGTGATATCTAAATAATTAATAGCCTCTTTATTAAGACTGTGTAAAATCAAGGAAATCTGTACTTTCTTTCAAAATGGACAAAAAGTGCTGTAATTCTTCCTTACTATTGTCCCAGAATATAAGAACATCATCAAGGTACCTGCAATAATACTTCCAGTGCCCTGAAAAAGTACTAGTAAACACAAACTCCCTTTCCCAGAAAACTAAGACAATATTTGCAAAAATGGGAGCACAAATGGCTCCCATTGCTACTCCGTTTACTTGTTTAAATAATTGTCCCTCAAAAACAAGGATATTTGTATCAAGTATTAGTTCCATCAAAGTTCTAAGTGTTAAGATCCGGTCATGTCTAATAGTGGTATATCTACATAAATATAGATAAAACCACTCAATCCCTGTGTCATGTGGGAATCACTGAGAAAAGGTCCCTAACGTCCATGGTAATAAAGGACAGGTCATCTGTATACATATCTTTGTCAAGTTTTTTAAGGAGATCCCAAGAGTCCTTTACTATCCATGTACAGTTTAACAAAATGTCTTTTAACTGTACATCAATGAATTTAGCTATAAAATAAGTCTTTGAAGCTTTTGCATCCACAATAGGATGAAGAGGGGGGTCAACAAGGTCTTTATGTAGCTTGGGTATACCGAATATGGTTGGGATTTTTGGATTTTTAACTGACATGAAATTATGTTCCTCCAAGCTAATTTCCCTATTAAATAAAAGCTCATCCAAGACCATATCAACTTTCCTATAAAGAATGTTCTTCTCATTTAAACTAATTTCTGTGTATGTGTCATTATATAGCAACCCAAGCATTTTTTCTACATATGTATTAACATTCATAATAGCTAAACCACCCCCTTTGTCTGGCTTCATGACACATATATTTCTATTATTGCAGACCACATTTAATAATTGTGATTCTTGTAAATTTAGGTTGCCTTGCATTTCACTGTGTGTTTCCATTTTAAACATTTGTCGTATATCATGTTCACACATTCTTTCAAAAGTCTGTATGACAGAATGTAATGGAGGATTAAAGAGACTAGGTTTCTTACATATTTCCCTTCCTATATGTACTTCAGAATTATCATTGAAAATTGTTTTTAAATTTAATTTACGTGTAAATAACTTCAAATTAATAAGAATATTGTCTAATGTGCCCTTCCTACTTGGGACATATGACAAACCTTTTTCAAAAATGTTCGCAAGGCTGTTCTGAAAAACTATGTCACTGTAATTACATATTTTAAAATCACCACAATCATTAATCAGAATATTGCATAATACAACATGTTGTTCATTAAAATCTGCAAGAAAAAAATTATCAACATTACAGTTGCCATTGGCCAGCACATTGGAATTAAATTGTACTTCATTTGTCTCAGAGGATATATTTAGTAATTGTTCCCCCTCCCTCTCCCCTGCCCCTATGATTCCGGTTTTTGTAACCTGGTCCTCCCCTCTGGTTCCTCAGTCGCTCGGACCTCCTCAGAGGGGGGTATTCTAAAGGGTCTAAGTAGTTATCATAATTGCTATGTTGACCTGAATGAATCTCTTTGTTTTGACCATTTATGTCAATCTGATTGTTTATATTATGGTTAAAAAACTGCTTTTTTGATTGTCCAGGTGGGAGTGGGGGGTATGCTCTTCTCTGTGCATAGTCACACTCATCATGTTTCAATTTCTCTTTTTTTTATTTTCAAGTACAGAAATAGATCTGTCAACTCTGTTAAAAATGGAAGAAAACTCATTCTGTTTACTTTCAAACAAAAGATCAGTCTTAATATCATTGTCTAACTTTTTAACCTTACCAAAAAGGTCAGAAATCTTCCTATCATTGTCCTTAATGAGACAGACCAAGAGCTCGCAACCATGCCTGTTGAATAACTGCAACAATTCTACATGTAGTAAAGAGTCCTTGACTAAACCAGATGGATACTTTCAATACCGAAGCCCTTTTGGAATTTCCTCATGGTGTTTACATTCTTTTAAATAATTGTTCTCAAGTTGTAATTTGCGATATTCTAGTATACAGGACTCAAGCAGTTTAAGTTGTTCATCCAATGTTCCGTTATACTCTTTTGAATAATTCTGGTTACCGGAATGCCATTCACTGTCGGTTTCAAGCCACTGAGATAGAGATTTACTTCCATTATAGAAGGAACCGCCCCTTCTATGTTCATCATTTGAAACTATATGCAAATTCGAGCTGCCCAATTGGCTAACACCAATCTGTTGGTGTTGGGCAGGAGTAATTCCTTCGTCAAAACTCCCATCGTCTACACCTTGGTTAATAAACCCATCAGGTCATGTCAATGTGGATGGACGATATTGTTGAGTCAGTCTCTCCATTAAAATCACCAAGCTACCCACTGTGTTGTTTAAGATTTGTAGCGAGGATACCAATAAGTTCAAAGTAGGTGGATCTACAGTACCAGCTTCCTCCATCTCCAAACCACAAAAATGAATGAAAAGCAAACCAGTAAAAATAAACCCCAGCAGCACAGAAGATCCACAAAAGATGTTTATTGAGCGCTTTCATTTGGTATAATACAAAACTTCATCAGAATATCTAGAAGAAAAACAAACAGACAACTGACTCAACAAAATTTATACGTATATATATATAATGCACTAAGAATGAGAATATATCAGCATTACTATGACATTAAAAAGAAGGATGCAAAAAACGCCCTTGTCTCACATATCATAGAAAATGAAGGGCATTATTTTAGTTTTACCATTTTGGAACAGGTGTTTTTGAATGACAGAGGGGGTCCTAAAAATGATTTTTTAGTATTATTAGAGTTGAGGTGGCAATTGAAAACTAATGCCACCCAACAACCAGGGCTAAATAAGAATGTATCAATTGGTTCCATTCTTACGTTAAAAGCTGATAGCTTCATGTAGTTATTTGTTTATTTATTTAATAATTTTTATTTTATTTAAATGTATGTCAGAAATGTATGTGTGTGTGTGTGTGTATATATATATATATATATATATATATATATATATATATATATATATATATATATATATATATATATATATATATATATATATTAGTTTAAATAGGATTTTATGAAGTTTTAAGACTTTTTATGCTTTATTAAATTTATTATCTATATTTATAGGTATTTATTTACTAATTTTGATAATATTCCTTTAAGTAGGAAGGATAAACATAATTGTTGTTTGCTTAACTTGTGCATGATGGGATATATATATATATATATATATATATATATATATATATATATATATATACACACATATAAATGTTGTTGAGTCAGTTGTCTGTTTGTTTTTCTTCTAGATATTCTAATGAAGTTTTCTATTATACTAAACGAAAGTGCTCAATAAACATCTTTTGTGGATCTTCTGTCCTGCTGGGGTTTATTTTTATATTTAAACTGGAAGAAGTAATCAGAGCAGTTCTTAAAACTTTCAGAACTCCCGCAGCATCACAAAAGTGTTCATGACTCTAAGTTGTCTCAAGCTGGTTTTCATGATAGCGGCTTGAAAATGAACAGCCCATCAGTTACACTTCACACAAAAACACTCACTAATAAATTCAGTCTACCTTCACACCACACATCAATCCCTCAGTCCCCTCCAAAAGACCAAATAAAAGCAAGAAAAATCATCTCAATGTATACCAACAACTGAAAAGTCAAAGAAATAATATCTAATGATTCAGCTAGTGCTATTTATATGAGATGTTTAATCTAAAGTAGACTGCCAGTTTGTTTAAAGGAAACATAACATATAAACTTGCATTAAAAGAATGACAGTTATGTGTGATCCAGGTTTATCTTGTAAAAGTGTGAATGTTACTCTAATTATTTGATATCATTCCAATAGCAATTTTCATATATGTAAAAAGCTATGTTTGTTATACTTTGTTTATAATATAGTATTTCTTTCCTGGGTGCTATTGCATGTCAAGTATACTATCAGTAGCATACTAGTGGACCATTTTAAGAACCCAGAATGCAACTTAAAATGTCTCTTTAGTGTAATTTGTTACATGCCAAAATATCAGAAAGTGTGCCACCTAACATAAATTTCATCATAACAATGATTAACTTTTAATAAAATGAATAGTTTAACCTTTTAAATGAATCAAATTATGTTTTAAAAAGGAAACTAGTAACCAAAGTAAAGTGAAGTAAATAAATAAAGAAATAAATGATTTACCTTGCAAAAATTAATATTCAGCACCTGTTCATAAGTATTCAAGCACTCCTTTAAATTGATAAGAATTCTTAACCATGAATTACTTTTATATTCATTTGTCCTTCAGTTTCTTACTGTTTTTGTCTTTTATTAACCATCTTTTATTGCATTTCTCTTCAAAGTTCCAGTACATTTCTTTTTTTTTCTAGGATTTTATTTTCTGTATAAAGTCCATTGCATCTTCCAATGTGTTAAACATCATATTTCCTTTTGAAAGGTGGATCCTTATTTTTGCTGGAAAGAAGATTTGTACTTTAATCTTGTTTTTGTTTAAGCTTTCAACAAGTGGCACACATGCCTTTCTCTTTGATATCAATAATGTTAAATAGTCATTGTCAAATCTTATTTTATTTCTTTAATTTTTAACTGGATAATTATTCCATACAACTTTTAAGGCTAAATCTTTATCTTGATTTGAGAAAAATCTTACAGTAACTGACCTTGGTGAAGGTGTTTTTTTTAAAAATGAGTTGCAAAGTAATCTAGGTGCCCTTCTGATGGCAAAGGAAAAAGCTTCATGCAGGTTCAAAGTTTTAGGCAATCAGGTATTAAGGAATTGAATAATACTGTCTCCCTCTTGTTTTTCAGGAATCCTGTAAGTCCTGGTACTATTCCTTCTAGATCTGTTGTCTAAGTATTCTATTTTTCCCAGAATACGTTTTTTGTTTCAGAAGAATTTCAGTGTTATTCTCATTTTCAAGTAATCTTCCATCAAAATCAGACATTGCTTTTTCTATACTCGAGATTTGTTATGATTATTGTTGTTTAAGAGAATCACTCAGTACTTCAACTTGTTTTTTTACATTCTTCTTTGGGATTGCCCATTTTTCTTTCTAATTTATCTGTCTTTACAGATAACTCACTGATGTTACGTAGCATTGCCTTATGTCATTTTTCATAGTACTGTCCTGTACACTGGGCTTAGAGTGTCTCATTCTTAGATAATTAGTCTTTCTAAATTTCTTAATAGGAAAAAACAGTTTAAAGAATTTCAAACATATATTTTTTGTAGAACTCTTTCTGCAGATGTTCCACTATAAAGCCATCATGTTTTGAAACATTATATTTGAGTTTTTAGTACAAATCTTGGCAGAGATGTTATGATGAAGCAGAGCTAAAAAAACAGTGCTGTTAACTGCTCACTGTCTTGGCCACACCCCTCTAATATAACTTATTAAATGTAACATGGGCAGTTTATTATTCATGGGCAGTAGGCACTGAATTTGTACATGAAAGAGTGAAATATACTCTAGGATTCATCATGCTCCATGCAAAAATAGTGTTATTCTTGCATGGAGCATTCTGTGGCGTCTAGGTCAGCAGCATTCCTTCCATATTCATGAGGGTGTGCTGCAGTCTACACTAGATGGCCACAAAACAAGAATGAGCATGGGGGGTGTTGGAGCATTGCCTGCAGAGTACATATGCCCCCTGTACTGTAGAATTGTTCTACAGCAATTCCAAAGGAAGCGGACACTGTTAGGAGGAAAACAAGACAAATACAGCCCCTGACAACATAGCTTACAACTGGAGTGATGTTCGCAGTATGTCCAGCATTGTCCCATACATTTTTGGCCATATCCTCATAAAATCTGCTCCCGTCAGGCAAATAAAGTCACTAAATAGTAAAATACATCAGAGTTGCCTAAGGAATATCCCTTGAAAAATGTCCCCTAACACAAAAGGAATTATCCTGGTAGCTTTTTAAGTTACTAAGAGTAATTTTACACTTTTTATTTTTATTTATTTTTCATCCCCGATAAAGTTTAAGCGTAGCTATGCTGGTGTGCATGTTGCATAGCATAGCCTACACATTTGAATGAGCTAAATAGAACTAGACAGGCAAAATGTTCTAAGTGAAATAGTGTAGTGGGTAGAGCATTTGTGTAGCATGGAATGGTTCACAGTTCAAGCCCCAATTCCTGCCATATATTTTTATTTGTGAAAACAGCACCAAAAGTAATGTTTACCTAGAAATACATAGTAATAATATATATTTGTTAAGTATGGTAGTCTAGGACGTCCAAATGTGAGTTGTCAGTATAGTACAGATGTGTCATTAAGAGGAAATCAACCCCACAATCTTGAAATTCTGCCCAGCTATGCTTAGCCAGAGTAAGCATTGCTCAAATATGTATGCTGAGCAATAATTAGTGTAGCTAAGCAGATTTGCACATTGGTAAACAGTGCTTAGTATTTACCTCTGCAAGCAATGCTTATCTTAGTTAAGTGGGTTTGCCCATCACTTAGCTCAGCTCAGCACATTCCAATTAGACCAATCACAGAAAAGGGCAGGAATCCAGCCCTACTTAAACCCCACAGGTGGGAATACAACCATAACCAGTTCCAGCTGATTATTGCAGGCACTATGGCTGGTGTTGGAGAAGGTGTGCCACTTATGGGCGCAGCGTTGGGGCATTCAGGAGTCCAGGGTCATGGTTGGACTCCTTTTAAAAAAACATGAAGGGCAACTGCTGCAGGACCAGTACCAGGGCTTCCAATACAAAATGGAGGCCTGGGACAGTCTCTTGTGACCTCACCAGTGCAACTGATATCCCTCGAACTGGTGAGCAGGTCTGGCATCACTTTGCTGACTTCAAGCAAAGGAAGAGGGACCGCTTGGCACAGTGGGTACAAGATGCTCAGGCATGGAATGTCCCAACAGTGTGTTAGTACCACTAACAATTCTTGTGTATCAAAGTCCAGCCTAAGTATGACATGGAAGGGTATGCATAAATGTTATTCTATCTCCTGTACAGCTGCAGAAGAGAGGGCTGTGAACTTGAAAGCCCATGCCAGCATGTTGCTAAGCCTGTGTCGCGAGGCTGGTGAGTACTAATCTAGCTAGCAGTATTCAGGACAAATAAATAAAATGCAGTAGAATGTCACCTGCAAGTAGTTAGTAATGTGTGCTGTTTGTACTGAATAAACAATACATTAGCAGAGTAATACTGATGTACAGGATATATATCAGTAAAGGTGTGGCAGTACCTGTCAATAAAACTCTAAACACCAGACTGTTGTGTGTACTTTGGTATATGGCAGTTTGAATGTAGATGTGTAATGTTGATGTTAACAGATTAGCTATAAGAAATGTTCATGCACCAGGATCTGGTCCCTGAATAGTAATGCTGTGTTAACCATTCTTTTCCATAATGTAATATGTCAAGGTCTGACTACAGATTATAACAAGCATCTGCCATGCATGAATAGCAGAATTACAAGTGAGATTGTCCAAACAGCACATTGTTACATGGAAAACAGTCAGGAAAGAAGCAGCATTTGTTCAGTAGCTCATTCTGATAAAACACAATGTTGTGCCCTATTTTTGCACAAACAAGCATGGTCTGAATCCCCAGAGCGCTATTAAGCTGTATACATAATCTCATCCAAGAATATGTGAATGCGTAGAAACAGTCAGGTATTGTTAACAGACATTTCCTCCACAGGTCTGCCAGGTAAGAAAAGGTATAAATGAGCTGTAAGAAGCCTGTAATTATACACTGTGTACAACATCCACTGTCCAACACCAAGGTTGCAAATGGCAGCAAGAGAAGTATATACACCAAGCAGTCCCCTCCAAGAAATGTCCCTCAATGGTCATGCTGTCACAGCTAGCGGTCACAGCAGCCCACGCTCAGGGTATAGAAATCAAGGTGGATTATGGTAGTAGCACACCGACAGTTATGACTGCACATATGTAACCTTGACTATCTGAATATGTATAGAAACAGTCAGGTAGTGTTAATAGATATTTCCACTGCCCAACCCAAGGCCATAGGTCAATATAAAGTCAGGTAATACTTGTAGAGTAATGATTAGAGCAATGATCACTAAAGTTGTGAGCACTTCAAGCAAATACAGTTGTGAACTGATATCTCTCTCTCTCTCTCTCTCCCACCTTATCTGCACCAATAATCTAAACATATAAATCAATGGGTATGTTTTTCACCAAACTTATTGTTGGGACATGTGTCCCATTGTTCTATAAATAGTGAAATGTTTTGCTATGAATGTCCCCTGTTCAAATACTGTCATTGGTGGCCTGTTGCTATCAACGTAACCTGAATGCCATTATAATGCCCACTGTGGTTCCATATATGCATGTGTTCGGTTTGCTATGCAACTGTTCAAAATCTGTTGTTTTGGGTTAATTGGAATACTCATGCATGCTGTTATAACTAATCCTGGAATGTATTTTGCATGACTAACCAACATATGTTCTACAACTGCAACACCATAGCACATCTGGGAAGGCCGATCCCAGTGGATCTGCCTCTCTCACCTCATCTAGCCATGGCATCTGACCCCAGCACATCTGGGACCCACCCCAGGACCTTCTTGTCTGCTGGTCCTGCACGACCTTCAGGTGTAATTGGCTCAGGGGATGGGACTCGTCCACCCCGGGCATGGGCGTGGACAGGATACTGTCACCCGAAGCCAGATCCGAGGTCTAGTGTGTAACGAGCTCCTTAAGGAATTTGTAGATCTGCTGCACCAGCTTGAGGGCCGCATGGCACATCTAGATGGTCAGCCTGCCCCTCCTGTTCAGCCCCCAGCACAGCCACCTTTGGGGCCGTGAAGGTGCAGTGGTGACTGCCCATGGGTGGGGACCTCAGTCCCACTGTATCCATTTGGGGACTCGTGGGCATCCAATTATCTACCACCCTTCCCCGTCCAAGCTGATTACTCCCCACATGTGTCATATATATCCCTTGTCTGCTGTCTTGTCTGTCTTGCCTGTCTACCTACCCAACCTACCTCCCCAAATATACCTACTATCTTTCCCTAACATCCCACTCTCACCTTAAAAAAAAGGGCAATCTGTTCCCACAAAAAAATGTCACCTCATACATAGCTGTCCATTTTGCACACATGTCCACTGGACTCTTGTAATCTGGTCTAATTGGCTTCACAACACATTATTATTGTCTTCACTCCTCTCTCAGGGATTTGAGTGTCCCAATTTACCTCCAAATTCTGTATATATGCACAGCTGTTGCTTCAGAAAAAATGGACAGCTATGGACCTTCACTACACCTATCCTGCACATCCCTAGCTATCTTTTATATTGTTTTTCCCTCTTCATTCCCCCTTTTTCACCACTTTCCTATCACCCCTTTTTTCTTTCTTTTAAAGAAATGAGTACGGGGTAAGCAGGTGTAAGCAGTAGTAAGTGGGGGTAAGTGTGTTTGTGCGTTGCTAAGCAAAGCTAACTCAGATTAAGCACATTTAGGTCTGTGTGTACGCATAGTTAACCGTAAGTTAGCATTTCTTACTACCGCGCAAACCAGTGCAAACCGGCTTACAACTGCTTAAAAGTGCCTTAATCACATTGTATTTAACAGCCCTTGTTCTGCCCAGCAACAAAATAATCAACCCTTGCAAGTCTTGAACCAGGCTCCTGCATACCATTGTCACAGCAATCCACCACTAAGCCATCTGAGCTGCAGATGTGACATTATTTCAAACATATCATTCAGTAGAGTTATTCAGCAGTAAGGAAAAGATCCTGTAGAATTAGTCAAGTTTCATATATACATATGCAAATGTATATGTGTATGGAGATGCATATACATATGGACAAATAAATAAATAATACATGTAGAGATATACATACAAAATATATACATTTAGAAATACATGTGTAGATAGAAAAGTAAATTAATATGTACATATATATATATATATATATATATATATATATATATATATATATAATACATATATATTGACATATTCATAAGTGTGTGTGTGTGTGTGTCTATATATATATATATATATATATATATATATATATATATATATATATATATATATATATATATATATATATAGATATATATATATATATATCTATATGGGTCTACTTCAGAAGATCGAACCTTTACATGTTCGAACCACATATGGCCGAGACCATATATTCGAACTTGTAAAAGTTTGAATTCCAAAGTAAAACAACAAAAAACAAAAAAACACAAATATAAACATATATAGCAGGGGCCCTGCATCCCCCTTACTTAAATATACCAACTCCAAGATCACACTACATTGTGGAAATGGGAGATCTTCCCTTTCCGCTCTGTACGATCTCCATTCAGTCAGATCAGACTTTTATAATTTCGAACATATGGTCTCGGCCATATTGGGTTCAAACTTATAAACATTGATCGACTGAAGGGGAGCCATATAAATATATATATATATATATATATATATATATATATATATATATATATATATATATAAATATATATATATATATATATATGGGTCTACTTTAGATCGTCGAAAACTTAAAATCTCGAGCGCTCACATGAGCAAAAATGCAGATATTCAATAATCATTTTTTTGGATCGCAGTACCATGGAGATTGGGATGTTTGCCCTTTCCTCATTATAGTGTGATCTCGGAGTTGGAATATATATTTAGTAGGGATGTGAGGAGATGCAGCCCCTACAATAACAATTTCAAATACCTGCATATTCGCTCATGTGAGCACTCGAGATTTTAAGTTTTCGGCAATATAAAGTAGACTCTCTGTATATATATATATATATATATATATATATATATATATATATATAGGCATAGGTAAGTACTAGGCTATATGCACGAGGGCATAGGTAAGCCTAGCCAGAATGTGTTGGCTTTCGCCGCCCCCTTAGATTAGATCCCTGTGCCTCGGTCCAGCAGAGCCATTAGTTCCCTGTGCTTTTGTCCAGCAGAGCCACTGCAGTGATCCATGGGGTAAATTTTCTGTTTCCCATCTACTCGTCAAAGTTTCTCTTGAAGAGTGTTAGTGAGGGGCTCTACCTAATGTAGATTGGAATCCTGTTCCAAAGCATGGGGAGTCTCTGGGACAGGAATCTATCCCTCCAGCACTTCCAATTTAATGTTGTGGTGAGGTTTAGATCCCTAGAGCATGTGGCTCTCTGGGATTTGTTTTTTTTTTAGGTGGAGCATGTCCATCAAGTCTGGCCTTGTATGTCAGGCAGAGATCACCTCTGAGTAAGTGGTATGCAACCGAGTACAGTGGAGTTTCTTCATTCAGGCTGCATAGGGCATATGTTTGAGGCCAGTAATCCTCTTGGTGAGGTACTTCTGTGGTCTTTCCAGCTGTTGCAGGTGTCTTGTAAGGTACATCCCAAATGGGGCATTGTACTCTATAATGGGTCTGATGAGTGATGAGTAGAGGGACACAATAACTTCTTTTGTTCTAGATGCGAACCCTTTTGTGATTAGGTTGGCCACACAGAAGGATTTTCTAACCACCTTGGCAATATGATTATCAAAGGAGAGATTACTCTCTACTTGGGTCCCCAGATCCCTTATTACATTTTCTGTATTTAGGGGACTACCACGTATGTGGTAGTTCGCGGGTACTTTGTTTTGGGTCTATATTATAACATCAAAGTCTTAAAACTTCGAATGTTATAATATCGAACCCTATACACCAAACACTGAAAGTAGCAAAGCTGCAGAGTATTCAATACTTTCCTAGGGAAAGTATTCGGTGGGCCATTTCTGCAGCTTCGCTATTTCATCAACTGTGGAGCAAAGGTTAAGGACTGGGTTAAGGTAAGTGTGCGAACATATCGGGTTAATGTGAGTGTGTGATTGTTAAGGACCTTATGGTTAGGGAGCGGGTAAGGTGAGTGTGCGATATGGACTTTAGGGTTAGGGAACGGGTAAGGTGAGTGTGCGATAGTTAGGGACCTTAGGGTTAGGGAGCGGGTAAGGTGAGTGTGCGGTAGTTACACACCTTAGGGTTAGGGTTGGGTTAAGATAAGTGGATAGCTAGTAGTGTATGCATGGTTTAGTGTAGGATTTTGTGAAGTGTATGTGTGTGGATTATTTATTTTGGTGTGCTTGTGTTGTGTGTATGTTTGTCGGAACAACAATTTTTTTCCCTGGGAAAAAAAATTGATATTCTGAGTTTTCAGTGTTATAGTCTTTTGATCAAAATGGTTTGATATTATAACATTCAAAGTTTTAAGACTTCAATGTTATAATATAGACCCCTTTGTTTTTTCCAAAGGGGATGAGTATGCACTTTTTGGCATTTAGCTTGAGGCCATGATTTTGACACCAGGTATCTGTCTCAGTGAGACCCTTCTGGAGGATGTCTATATCAGCTGGAGAGTCAATTATGGCCCCCAGTTTACAGTCGTCTGTGAACTTGGTCAGCCATAGTCCTCCTGTGCTTGCCGGTACCTCTCAGAAGTATATACCAAACAGGAGGGGTCCCAGGACTGAGCCCTGTGGGATGCCACTTGTAACTGGTTTTGAGTCACACCTAGAGCCTGCAACTCTCACTGTGTGGATTCTATATGTGAGCCAACTGGCAGCCCATCTCGTGACATAGGGGTTTATGATCAGGCTGGTGAGCTTGTCTATAATACCAGAATGGGGAATGGTGTTGAAAGCCTTTGTGAGGTCTAAGTAGGCTGTGTGGACCTCCTTTCCCTTATCTAAAGCCTTGGTAACTGTCTCAAAGAAGTCCACCAGGTTTAGGAGGCATGATCTGCCCTTAACAAAGCCAAACTGGCTAGAGTCCAATGTTTGAAGGTTCCCAATGTCTCTGTTAATGAAGTCCATGATGATGTGCTCTATAGTCTT
Organism: Protopterus annectens; assembly: GCF_019279795.1. Classification (NCBI taxonomy): domain Eukaryota; kingdom Metazoa; phylum Chordata; order Ceratodontiformes; family Protopteridae; genus Protopterus; species Protopterus annectens. The sequence goes on along the minus strand of NC_056743.1, from coordinate 1,146,871,703 downwards.
GCAGACCAGACTAGTCAGGCTTATAGGGTGATAGTTCCTGGGGTCTGTTGTGGCTCCACCTTTGTGGAGCGGAATAACTGTTGCTGTGCACCACTCTATATGTATGTAGCCTGTAGAGAGGCTGAGTTTGAACAGTGTGTTTAGCTGAGGGGTTAGTTCATTTTGAAGCTCGTGTAAGACACAGCCTGGGATACCATCTGGTCCCATTGAAGCTGTATTTTTGGCTTTGGATAGGGCTGTTTTAACCTGTGCTTCACTGATTGCCAGGGTACTACATTCTTCTGGTATGGTTATGGGCTCTTTAGGGGGTGAAAGGGGGTTGAAGTTTGCACTAAACCTGTCTGCCAGAATGTTGGCAATATCAGTCAGTTCAGTATATTTTGTGCCATTCTGCACTATCTCAGAGCAAATCTGAGAGTTTCCACTTAGGTTCTTGACATAGCTAAAGAACACGTTGTGGTTATCTTTGGAGTCCTTGGCAATTTTTCTTTCAAAGCTAGCCTTGGATGATTTAATGAGGGATCGTAGTTTCTTGCTGATACTAATCAGGGATGTCTTTTCTTCTTGGAATTTTACTCTTTTCTGCACTAGTTTCCTCCTTCTATTGTATAGCTTGTTTATGGTAGGGGTCCACCAGACTGGTTTCCTTTTCTTGGAGGAGTGAGTCTTGGTTTTGCTTGGGATAGTATGATCCATGCATTCTTGCAGGTGCTCATAGAGTGCTTTTTTAAGGGATTCAGAAGCTTGGACAGCATTGTCCTTTAGCATGGGGGCTGAGAACCGTTCCACCTTGGTCTTATGTAACGTGAAGTTTACTTTTGAAAAGTTTTTCATGGTGGTTTCCTTGATTGGGGGTCAGGGCGGAATGTAGATATCCAGAGTGATTAGTGTATGGTCTGATCTAACCAAAGAGGGTTTGACCTCCAGTGTAGAACACCGGTCACCCAAGTTGGTGATGAACAGGTCCAATATGTTGTCACCTCTGGTGGGGGTGTTGACCAGTTGATCCAGGGCATTCGAGTTTATAAATTCTAGGAAGCGTTGGGCAAGGGAGTTAGTACTTGAGTAGTCCTCCCAGTTAATGTTTGGGTAATTGAAATCACCCAATATTAGGGTGTTTGGTAGGACCTTCATATTTTCTAGTGTCTCCAGAAATGCAGAATGGGGGTTCTGGGTCATGGTGGGTGATCTGTAGCAAGCTACAATTTGAATTTCAGTTTTGCCTGCTGTCAGTTGCTCATGGATGATCTCTGAGACATTGTGCTGGAGGTGTGGGTATCTCTGATGAATATGGATACACCCCCACCCTTTTTTGTTTCAGTCCAGGATTTGTGGCCGAGAAGTATGGTATGAGTTATAGACTGGTATTGCTGGGGTGCTCTCTAGAGCCTTAAACCAGGTTTCTGTTACTGCACAGATATCGATGTTCTCCATATTGAGGAGTGCGTCAAGTGCATGCATTTTGAGGTTTAGACTTTTGACATTGAGTAGTATTACCCTCAGTTTTTGGTTATTTGTGCTATTTACGGTGGTGGGTTTGTCTTTTGAGCCTTGTCTAAAAAAGGCACTATGGGGGCGCAAAAACCTTGGCCAGTGTTTGAAAGCCATATATATATATAAATATATATATATAAATATATATAAATATATATATATATATATATATATATATATATATATATATATATATATATATACACATACATACATATGAACATATTCATCTATCTATACAACTGATGTTATATGATTATTTGTGCATCATGCATGTTTGGCTCATAATTCTGGCCTGTACCTCATTCTCTTGGCAATTGACATGGATGATCTCAGGATTGGAGTCAGTAACCAATGACGACACCTTGGTGTTTCAGACTTCAACTCCTTCAGAATATGTATTTTAATACATATAACTAACTAGCAACGTTTTAAGTGTATGAGAATAATATTTGACATATATCCCTATTTGTACTCACATTTTGGCACACTTTGTCCAGATTTCTTTCATTAAGAGGTTGTATGGTATTACATTTCCTGTATTGTTGAATGATTGTTCTGGATTAAATGTTTGTAATAACATCAGCTTTATGTATATCTGTCATTGGGTTTTGCTAAATGACTTTGTGCAGGGTCCTGGGTTTGAGCCTTGCATAGGTTGTTTATTTTGTTGCTGAGCAGAACACGGACTGTTGGATACAGAGTGATTAAGGCACTTTAAAGCAGTTGTAAACGGGTTTGTGGGGGTTTGCATGGAGCTAAGCACTGCTAACTTCTGGTCACAGTTTCTTACACCCATTTAGCTTCTAAATTGCTTAACCTGTGTAGGCAGTGCTTACCTCCACACAAACAGGCTTAAACCCGCTTACTGATGCTTAAACGTGCTTACTCCCGCTTACCCCGTGCTAATTTCTTTAAAAGAAAAGAAAAAGGGGTTGATAGGAAAGTGGTGAAAAAAGGGGCACCAAGAGGGAATGACAGTAGGGAAAAATAACCAAGGATGTGCAGGAAGGGTATAGGAAAGGTCCATAGCTGCCCATTTCATCTACAGCAATAGCTGTGCATATACACTGAATTTGGAGGTAGATTTGGACACTCAAACCCCTGGATGGGGGTGAAGACAACAATAATAAGTTGTGATGCCAATTAGACTGGATTACATGCCTCTAGTGGACACATGTGCGAAATGGACAGTCATGTATGGGACGAGATTTCTTTGTGGGAACAGATTGCTCTTTTTTTTCGGGTGAGAGTGGGATGTTGGGGAGTGGTAGTAGGTATATTTGGCAAGGTAGGTTGGATAGGGTAACAGACAAGACACACAAGATGCATATACTGGTAGTATATGACACATGTGGGGGGTAAACACCTTGATGGGGAGGGGTGTTGTGATATCGGAAGCCCACAAGTCCCCTAGTGGTAACAGTGGGACTGCGGTCCCCACCCATGGGCAGTCACCACTGCACCTTCACAGCCCCGAAGGAGGCTGTGCTGGGGGCTGAGCCGCATTGCCAGGCTGACTTTCTAATCATGACACGCGGTCCTCAAGCTGGCATAGAAGATCACCGACTTGGTCGTTGATCGCTCTATGCACCACAACCCCAACCTAGTGATGGGTGACAGGTGCCTATCAGTGCCCATTCCCAGGGTGGACGAGCCCCATCCTCTGAGGTGGTTCAACCCAAAGGTGGTGCAGGATCAATGGACAGGGAGGTGCGGGGTTGGACCCCAGACATGCTGGTGCTCGGTGCCTCAGTCAGCTGAGGTGGGACAGGTGGGTCCGCTAGGACCGGCCTTCCCAAGCGTGCTATAGTGTTTAGATTTCAACATCATATATGGGTTAGTAATAGTCAACACATTTCAGGGTTAGGTATAGCAGCATGCATAGATATTCCCATTAACCTAGACACTAGATACAGAACAGTTGCATAGCAAACAGAACACATGCATATATGGGACCACAGTGGTAATGAGAACAGCATGCAGGTATGTTGATGGCACCATGCCAACAATTTTGGAATAATTCAATATGGCACATGCATGGGAACCATTAACATATTTATCAAACAATTGGCCATTATCAGTGTCAGTACATACCAGTTGGGGTGGGTATGTTGATTATTGTTGGAGATATGGTGGGGCGAGAGAAAGATGTCAATTAACAAGTAGTATATTCTTGTACTCCACATTACTTTCCTAGTCAGTGCTGTTATCTGTACCTTACAAGTCTTACTACACTACCCTATAGACCTATATTGGACACTGATATGTCTGTCAACATCATTACACATGAACCGGCTTTACCTGCAGTATACACCTCTTACCTGGTATACCTGTGGAGGGAATGTTTGTTAACACTGACTGTTTGTACACATATGCCCAGATTCTGGGGTGATCTTTTCTACTATGCTATCCAACCCTTTCTGCACAGACTCTGGCCATGTGTTGACCACATGCTGGTGTGTCTGGACATATCTATAATATTGCCTTCTTTGCATGCTTTCCTACACAGTTATATTATGCAGCACAATGTGGGCGACAGTGACCAGTGATCCTTTATTATTCAGAAAAACTGCAACACTCACAATCCCCAACAATACCAGGGTGGATGGTACCAGTACAGGTTATATTGGTCTGTATTTCCCAGCACAGTGTTTGTATCCAACTTACCTGTGGGAGCAATGTTTTTTAGCGCTACCTGACTGTTTCCACACAAGGTTCCAGATTACACATTAGTATTATGCACATACATCTCACTCTGTTACTGTACACACTCTGGTCACAGCTTGACAACATGAGAGTGTAGATAGGCCATACATGAAATATTACTCTCCTAACAGTTTTGGGGGTTGCTACAGTGACAGGTGTGTTCCCATGATGGTTGACAATCACTTGTATTCCCTGTTTGCTGGCTATACATCTGGGAACATCCCACAGCCTTACCAGGGGGACAGGCAGCAGATACGGGCACATATACTGGACATTCTGGCCTCATGTGTACAGTTGTGGGGTATGTATTTGTATGCAGTCTAATTCCACTCCCAGGATTCAGATCATGCCTGTGTCGGCTACAACTTAAACACTGCCCATCATGGTTGTGTCTGCTATATTGATATTGATGTATATCTCCTGTCTTATTAATCCCCTGTGCTTATGCATTTTGACCTTGTATAACAACACTCTTGTACAGAATTCTTAGACAGTTATATGTTGTAGGACAGTGTGGGTGACAGTGATGTGTACTTCCTCATTATTCAGAGCAACTGCATATCATTCCTGTATTTCTGGGCATGGTGTTAGTATCTCACAGACCTGTGGGAAGAATGTTTATTAGCACTATCTAAATGTTCCCACACATAGTACCAGGTTCCATATTACTATTATGCACATACATCTCACTCTGTTACTGTACACACTCTGACCACAGCTTAACAAGTTGGGGTGTAAATGGGACATACGTGGCTTTTTAGTCACATAAGGTATTGGGGAGTTGCTAGTGTGCCAGGTTTGTTGTCATAGATGTGTGCCAATCAGCTCTATTTCCTGTTTGCTGCCTATATGTCTGGGATCATCCCACTGATTTCCCAGAGGAGCAGGTTGATAGGCATTCGATATGGTCCACTTTAATAGACATTCTGGGCATATCTGTACAGTTGTGGGGAATGATTCTGTATGCAGACTACTACCACTGGCAGGATTCAAACCGTGGCTGTGTGTGCTAATAAAACAACAGTTCACATCTCAGTTGCATGTGCTATTCGGGTTTTGTTGTCTGCATTTTCCCTGTTTACTGTCTATGTGTCTCTCAGTTGTACTAAATGGCCTCTCTGGACTACACCTGTCATATACAGGCATTCCCACACATTCAATTTATGGTGCATGGTGTGGGTAACAGTGCTTAATACTACAGTGCTATTACACGATTGCAAATCTACATTACCATATGATACCAGAAAATACACATGCAGTCCAGAGTTAGACCCGGTTTGTCAGGATATTATACGTTTGCTGCCATGCAAACATTATGAGACTCTTCCTGCCATATTCTCTAGTGTATGCAGTACTTGCCTTGAACAATACAGGTTTTATACTAGCAATTAATTTACTACTACTTTTATTTTTATTTCCTATGACAATAAAAGCATGAGTATTACTGACCTGCCAAGTGTCACTACTGTGCCAGGCAGCAGATGTGGGTCTCCTGGTTCACGGCCCAATCCGTTGCATCTGTGGGGGACATAAGAGGAATATTTAGCCATACCTATCCATGATATACCTGAGCTGGCAATTATTAAACAGGTAGTGGACTGATACACATGGCTGAGACATCCCCTGATGCTCTAACCTCATGGAGCCACTCCTCCAAGAGGTCCCCCTTCTGCTGATTCAGGTCAGCATAGCGGTGCCTGACCTGCTCACCAGTTCGGGGTATGCCAGTGGTACTGTTAAGGTTGTGAGTGAGATGGTCCCAGGCCTCTGCCTTATATTGGGAGCCCTGGTACTGGCCCTGCAGCAGTCCCTGTGCATGGTTTTTAAGTAGGAGTCCTGCCATGACCTTGGACTCCTGGATGCACCAGCGCTGTGCTGGGAAGCGCACTCCTTTTCCCCTTACTGCCATAGTGCCTGCAAGGGGGAAGCTACAACCAGTTATGAGCTGTATTCCTGCCTCTTGGGTTTAAGTAGGGCCGATTTCCTACACTTTTCCGTGATTGGCCAGTTTTGAAAAGGCTAAAGCTATGGACAAACCTGCTTACCTAGGGTTGGCATTGTTTAAAGAGGTATAACACTGGGCACAGTGAGTTAGCTGGCCTACACATTGCTTACACCTCCTAAGCTGGCCTGTGCAATGCTTAGTGTTGCTTACATTAGACTTTTTGGCATTGAGTTATTATTCATTATACCTTATATGTATGCCTGGTATCCATGATTCATGTGTACGTACATTGTATGGGGTCCTTGTGTTTTATTTGGATTTTAGCACTCTATTACAATTACACCTGACATCTGGGCTTACTGCTTTTCTCCAATTCACATATTTATGTTATGTAGTGGGTTAAGACACATATGTTTGTGTACTGATTCCATTCACAGGTTCAGTTTGGTTTTACTATAGTGAAGACTTGTTTGCTGATACCTAATTTTTCTGTACTTCTGTGATGGCTTGGTGGTTAATTACTGTGGTGTCTATGATCCTGAGTTCGAGACCTGCATGGCTGTTTATTTTGTTGATGGGCAGAACAAGGGTCGTTGGATACAGAGTGATTAAGGCGCTTTTGAGCATTTGTAAGCGGGTTTGCACAGGTTTGCGAGGGTAAGCAATGCTAACCTCCGGTTACATATGCTTACACAGAGTTAGCTTCAGAATTGCTTAACCTGTGTGCGCATTGCTTACCCTCATGCAAAACGGCTTAAACTCACTTACTAGTGCTTAAATATGCTTACTACTGCTTATTGGTGCTTAAACTTACTGGTGCTTTATTCATTAAGACACTGACAACTCACATGTGCATTTCCTGCAGTATTCCAGTTCATAAATATATGTTATTTAGTGGGTTTTGCAACACAAATATTGGTTATTCCATGCTTGGCCATGTAAAATAGACTGTGCTGCAGTGGGACTAGAATCGGGAATGCCTGCTTGTTAGGTGGATGCTCTGCCAACTACACTATTGCTGTGCTGCTTCATTTGCATATATCTTTCTTGTTATCCTCTTCAGCCTTTTAAGCTGCTTTAACCATGGTTAAGTGCTGGGCACACCCACCCACCTACGGTTAGCTGTACTCGAAATTAAAAAAAATAAATAAAAGGGTTTCTTAATTTCATTTATATGTACTGTTGCTGTTGTACACATGGGGATTGTTGGTGGGGATATGCGGACACCTATGAGCGGTCTTGCTAATTTATTACCACTTTCTGCTGTTCTACATTGCAGGGGCGTGTTTTTTCTGAGAGCTCTGCTCTCAGACATGTCCCCTGAACTTGTACACGCTCCATGTAAGCCTAGGAGCTCAGGCAGCATGCCTTATTAATATGCATGGTGCGCTGCCATCTTGCTCCTAAATGGGTGCTTCCGTGCAGGACTAAGTTAGTCCTGCACGGAAGATTAGTGAATCTGGGGGTATATCTATTCATCAATAACAGGCTGAAAGTTACAGTCACTGTCTCATAGAATGTCAGTAAACATTCTTTCAAGGAATTAAAATATAGAGGATTTGTACTGGTTTTCCAGTCATAACCAGCTTATTATATTTTTGAGACATGGATGCGAAGAAATTCATCTCAACAGTGAAGCTTAATGGATGAATCTTGTCTTCAGTCCCTAGAACATGACAAAAAGTTATGATTGGAGACTCGATCAAAATTCTTGGTAGTGTGTGGAACTTTATCTGCTCTGTGTACTACAAGTTTCAGAAAAAAATGGTTTATTGGCTTTGGAAGCTGGTAAAGCACTTAGCTGGCATGGTCAAACAGACAACAGCAGATCTCACAGCTTATTCGCTTAAGAATCCTAGAGGGGCAAAGTACAAAAAAAGATAGTTGTTAAGTATTTCTCTTAATTCACTTAAAAGGTTAGTAGAACAAAAGCATTTGCATCAGTTTGCATTTTTGAGAAATAAGAAACACAACACTCTATTTTTTGCATTATTTGCAGACTGTAATCCTCAGTGATTTACCAGAAAAGCAAAAGTTTATGAGGGACAAAGCAAAAATAAAATATTTTTTTACTGTTATGTAAATGATTAAGGAAGTTGTTTCAGAGGTGTATGGACAACAGGTAGAAATTAAGCTGTGTTCTACCTTCTACTGCTGTTTTTTGCCACATGGCACTGCGATTTACTAGTTCCCAGATGGAGACCAGATCAAGTGATGTGCCGATTAGTTCTCAAGCTAGAGAAGCACTTAAGAAGTTTACCTTTTTTAAAAAGTTTATCTTTTCCCTGATACTAGATCATAATTACTTTGCTCCAACTACATGGTTGTTACACCTGGTTTGCATGTATATAACATGAGCATACTAATCTTAACTGGCTGCATATTCCTTTTACAGCCTTACTCCATTGACTGCTCCAAATTTTAATTACTTATGTTACATTTCACTTGAATGGTTGGAAATTTTATCTATCTATCTATCTATCTATCTATCTATCTATCTATCTATCTATCTATCTATCTATCTATCTATCTATCTAAAAATGAACTAGAAGGCTTCCATATGTATTTTACATTTCACAGTCACAACAGGTGTGTGTGTGTGTGTGTGTGTGTGTGTGTGTGTGTGTGTGTGTGTGTGTGTGTGTGTGTGTGTGTGTGTGTCTGTGCACTTGCCTGACATTAGAGAGAGCCTTTTTCAGCAGCATGTGGACACTGCAATTAACATATTCTCCTAACCAGACACTGCTGCTGATGTCATCAGCTATATCTGATTTGTAGATGTGCACTATCCTTATCTATATTTATATCTATGTCTATATATATTTTTTCCTTTCAAGAGATGCCTGTTATTTATGAACCAGAGTGATGTTTTAAAGTGCTAGGCTGAAGTTATTATTATATATATTTATATATATATATTTATTCAGGAGATCACACCAGTGGGAATGACAGCTGCTTACATGTTAACAAAGTGGAAATGAACATGAATTTCTCAAATTCTTTCTTTCTTTCTTTCTTTCTTTCTTTCTTTCTTTCTTTCTTTCTTTCTTTCCCACATGACAATGAATAGGATTGCACAATTCATTCTCTACTTATTTTCTTCTGCTCCTGTCATTCCACCGCTTGCCCTTTTTTGCTTCATGCTTCTCTCAGTTCCACATTTTTGGCCCTTCCATTTACTCCTGCCACACTTATGTGCTTAGTTTCCATTCCATTACTCACTTTTATCTCTAATAGTTTAATAATTTCCCTTCCATCTGCCTCTTTACTCAACATCCTTTCCTAAATTTCTTATTTCCATTTTGTCCTCCATCCTTATTGTATTCTTTTCTAATGTACTGCATTACTTTTCTTGATCCTCTTATTTATTTATTTATTTTTTTGGGGGGGGGGGTTAATCATACAACTTTTGCATATTTAGGCTTACTCTTCGCTGACTTCCCTTGCATGCATTTTCATTATTTTAATTTCATTTTCATTTTATTGGTCATGTTCCTTGATAATGCAAAACTCTTTGGCTTTGTTGTTTCCTGGACTGAGTAACATGTGTATGCGTCCTTCTAATTTTACAAATACTTTATCTAGCGCACTAGCTAGAGGAGATGTTACACTTAATGTTTTATAGCATACTACCGAAAAACGATACATGTAAAATGTAAGACATGTTTTGCATTGTATATAATATAAACTGCCTGCAGTCTGAGCCCCTCCTGCTAAAACTAAATATTTATTTTTAATGCATAATATCTTTCAGCCTGTTGTGGTAGTCCCTGCAAATTATCCTGGAAATGCTGGATACGTTAATCAAGTGATTCCGCAGCCACTTCCTCCTGCATATGAAAATCACATCTGTATTGGAAAACTTGGAGTCCATGTTCCTGCTGTTTGATTGGACAAGAGCCCCATCAGTTACTGGCATTAACACAGCATGACCAATGCGTATGGATATGAGATAACACATTTTCTGTTATAAAACTAGCATTGTAGAATTGTGTGTTGATTTTTGTTCATTTAAATATTGATTATTGTTTGTTGATCAGCAATGAGTCAGTAGAGTATTTAATATGTACCAGAAATAGATAAGCATTGTTAACTGGCCTGTCTGTAGCCTGTGTCATAAATTTCAAGAATGAAAAGCAGCCAGATTACATAAAGATTTCCAAAGTATGATTGAAAGTGATATACAGACCTCTGTTAAAATTATCAGTACCTGCTTGAATAAAATCCATGAACACTTTGTACTACCATTTGCATACTCAGATGTAGGAAACCGAAAAAAAGCAACACTAATGAAATGCTTTTGATAAAAACAGAAATAGAAAAACAGAGATCAAAGAACAATAAATAAAAAAGCAAATAAATCCAAGAGGCAATAAAAATCCAAAAATAATATAAAAGATATAATATAAAATAAAATCAGGTACCAGTTTAATAGAAGACACAGAAAACACAGAAGACACAATCAGGTGTAAATCATTTTCATTTATAAAACACACCTTTCAAACACATTTATAATTGATTTAATTGACTGAAACTTTTAAGAGACAAAACTCATTTAATATAATATTTATAATAAACAAATATAAAAATATAACAAAATAAAAAATAAAACAACAAAAAAAAACAAACAGATATATTATATATATATATATATATATATATATAAGGACTACTATTAAAACTAACTTTAATTAAACTCAAGCAAGTAAAAAAAAAGTGCATCTCCTATTTAGTGGTCTGTTACTATATATGCTTGATAGGAACACATTTCATTGAGACCATGTCTATATGGGATCTCAGTCTAACTATCCATTTTGCTTCTGTCTCTCTCAGTTTAACTCTCACATCACCCCCTCTATTATTCTCATGTGTCAGGGTGAGAAAATATATGTAGATATCTATGTGTGTGTAAGGACTGTGACCACAACCACAAGGTGCCTTTTTAAACTCCAGGGTAGGCTTCTGTTCTTACCCCACATAATCTCCTATACAAGTTCTTTTTATTACTTTCAGAGTTCTTTATTGCCTCCAGGGCAGGGGCTGCTGCTATGCTTTTATAACAACTAATGAAATGCTAACACAGAAATGTATTTCTTTATTTATTTTATTTTAGGTAGCTGTCAGTCAGCTGGATAGAAAAGTTGCAGTGCTTATTCACCAGCTGTATCATGGAGTGCAATTTCACTGATAACAAGAAATGGGCAGCTATCAGTGTGATAGATGAAGTCTCCTCCCAAGTGAAATGCTAAAGCCGTCTCATATAGTCTCTGTTGAATGGTATGGCTGATTGTCTGTAAGTGAGAAAACTTGCCTAACACACATGAGTATATGTCAACTAATCAATCACAGTCTTACTCAGAGTTAACACAATCCAACCAAAGTAATCAAAGCTCTAGCATTTGAAACTCTTAGGCTTTAATGTGGGAATAATACTACAAATGTCACATTCACTATACTCCATACAACTATAGGATGAGTTTTAACATACGTTAAGAAGGAGAGCATGTCCAATATACAATGTGCTCAATCACTTACTATGTGATCTCAAGAGTCTCTACCACTCTGTAATTGATAATTTGCATGTAAACCATATACATCAATCCACAACCCCTATTTCCTACTTTTGTACATAAGGTCAGGGTTTAACTTCAACACTGACAATCACTGTTGTTTGTGTGTGTGTGTGTGTGTGTGGGGGGGGGGGGGTCCTGAAGATTTGGTCACATGTCTGGAGGGTGTTGTGGGTGAAGCCACCCCCCAACAATGTTTAATGATTTTGTTTTTAATTTTAATTTCAGGTTTTGTGATGGTTTTGGTGGGGGTAAGATCACTGTTTATATCTATCTATTCATATATATATATATATATATATATATATATATATATATATATATATGTGTGTGTGTGTGTGTGTGTGTGTGTGTGTGTGTGTGTGTGTATGTGTGTGTGTGTATCTGTTTATCTATCTATATATATAAATATGAATAAGAAAGATCATACAATAAATAACTTCAACCTTTTTGAAATTAGTCTTCTTTTTTTGATTATGTGTGGTCAGTCTTTTAAACTTCTATCGTTCATAATGTGATCTGTGGGTACACTACTCAAAGTCAAAAATTGAAGTGGTAAAATCCCAAAAGATCAATCTAAAAAGACTGAAGTGTGAAACAAAAAATATTTATTTTTGCAAGAGAGCAAGTTCCCTGCACCCCCTCACTCCCTCACTCCCTGCAACTGCACTATACTAACTCTGAGATCACACAACAGTGATAAAAGGGCAAATTCCTTCTCACTGCTGCACCACAATCTTGAACAAAGTAATGTTGGCATTCTGCAGTCATGTGACTATTCAATTACTTATGACAGCATTAAAATGTTTGATATTCATAATGTTAATTTTTTTAAAAGTGTTACTTATACAAAATATAGATAGATGCATGCATATATATATATATATATATATATATATATATATGTATAATATTTCATCTAAAACATTTATTCTAGTCTGAAAATGTCTAAAATGTGAGCTAAGACTTATTTAGTCTAATCACCTGTAACACAAAAGTGTAGCAATTATCTCCATGAATGATTCTTTCTTTTTACACTGTACAAATTCTGCACCACAACATTTGATAAAGTGAGTGAAGTTATACGTAGCATAGCATGATTTTAGTAGTTACTTTTTTATGAAACTTTATTGTGCATCATCAACACATTTATATATAGATGGTTTTATCATTAACACCATGAATATGTCAAATATGCTTGTTTGTCTACATGTTCTAAATGGAACTGGCATTGCAAGAATATTGTATGCACTATTACATGGATACATAGGCGCCGGAAGCTGTTAAAGTCTGGGGGGAGGGTGAGAGTGGCACTTAGTGATCTAAAAATGGCAATTTTTTAAAACTATTTACTACCCCAACATAGGTTCATTTAGAGGACATTTTAAGCATAGCCAGTTTTCCTTTCAGTGCTTGAATTAACATTTCCTGATTGGTCTTACCTATCCCATGGCTGATAACTGTACATTATCACTAGTGAGAATAACTGTGATCATACCATAGATAATTCCATATAAGGGATGCAGCATTTAGGAACTGCCTCTATCCATTAGTGGCATGAGGGGCAATCTTGGACTACATTTTTTATTACCCATCCTTAGATCCAAGTTGCATTTGAATATGAACAGGGATGAGCTTTGTTTTACTTGAATGGATAGTCTGTAACCCCCCTGTTGCTCCAGCAGCAGCCCCCTCCCCAGCCATTCCAGTATTCCATCACTTGGCTATTTCTCCTCAATTGCTATAAACACTGTTCAAACCTATCAGCATGCATACTGTTTTCTTATTTACTTCCACAATGATTACAGAAATTGAAATAAAATAGCACAAATACTGAGCCATTTGCTAAACATACAATACAATCTTGCAATGAAAACAGTCTTAGCATGAGCTGTAAACTTCTCTGCCCCTGTTTCTCACATTCATTGAAAGGGTATGAAAACCCACATTCATTTTGTATCTAGCCAGTGGAGGACTAAGCTTACCTCTGGATTGTTTTCAAACCATAGGCTCCTTACACATTTTTAAGGCCTGCATGCATGTATGCATTCTTTGATTTACCTTCCTGATTGTATTAAATTATATTCCTTGTATAATACAGCGCCACTTGTTAGAATGTGTTTTAAATTTGTAGTTTTGAACAGTCTTCTAGTAAGCAATGAAACAAAATGTATGAACCAATAATGACAAAACTACAAATTTCAGAAAATTTCAACCATAAAAGGCTACTCAGACTTCTGTCATTACAATCCGTCAGTATCAGTAAATATGCAAAATCTCTGCAGAAGTCATCTAAATAATTCAACATTAAAGGCATCTGTAACTAATGAAAAAGCTGCTGCTTGCAAACAACTTTATATTTCATTGTTTCATCTACAAATAAAGTGGTGGTTGCCATTGAAGAATAAATTGCCTATGTTACATTGAAAAAATGATACGCTATTAATATTGCAACAGGGAATGGATGGCAAAACGATAACAGGTTCATAGTTACTAGGTCACTCCTCTAGAAGAGAACATTCACAGGACTGTAGTACGAACAGTACAGTATCAGTGATTCATCTGCATACAGTGGGAGTAGAACCTACAGCCTTCTGCATCAAAAGCAAGTACATTACTTGTTGTGCTACTAACAATGCAAGCAGCAGTGGTAAAAGCAACACTAAACTTCTCTTCCCCTAAAGCTGTCAGCTCCTTGTAAAATCCTCACTGAACTCCTTGCTTCACAAGTGGTGATATAGGTAGCAAATTCAGGCTTTGTTCCTTGTACCTAAGGTACAGGGTTTGAGCCTGAGTAATACTAGCCACCAGGTATACCTATCTGGGGCATTGCACACAGAACGTCAGTTAGGAAAGACTTAAGCATGATGACACAATGGATATAAACAGACAGGATGAGGTAAACACACAAAGAGGTACATTATCAAACTGGTTCTTAGTCTGTTTTCATATATATTATGCTTTGTTGACCAGGTTAGTCCCACTAGTCTAGTAATCTCTTTTCAGAGGTGACCAGAGGTGGGGTCACCTTTAAAAGATCAAGTCAACAGAAATTTGAATGTCATATGCTGAGACCAAATGATCAACATTCCAAAATGTCGACGGTTTTGAATGGAGATCATGGTACAGTAGGGACTGGGGAATATACCATTTTCTCTACTGTAGTACAATCTTGTAATTGGTGCAGGGAGTGTGTATGTGGGTGTATAGTGGGGCATGCCCTCCTGCAAAACATAATTGTTGTTGTTTTTTCCATTGCTTGATTTTTCGAAAAGTCGATCATATGATCTCGACCATATGATGTTCAACTTTCTGTTGAGTCAGTCTTTTGAAGTAGATCCCTGAGTTGGTATTTATACTATTAAGGGAAATTTAGTCAGGGTATTGGGGAACCTCCCCTACTCTTTTTGATATGTGCTATGCAATCTTTTACATCCATCAGAGCTACACTAACTCAAACAGATGGAACTTCAGTTTAACATCTCATCTGAAGGACAATACACTCAGGAGTGCACTACAGTGTAATAACACTTGATCTGCCTGGTATGAGAATAGAACCCACTACTAATCTGAACACTGCCTGGGGGAGTGAAAGCATGCTGTCCTTGATGCTGAGGGTAAGGTAGTCTCTGCTTAGTCTATGGTGCCTGCTGGTTCAGTTGATGATAAGATTTAAAAAAATAAAGAAAATGAGAAAATTCCAATTTAATCATAATTGCAGTGTGCAAAAGAGTAGCAATAGTGTAGAATACTCAATTACATAATATAAAATAGAAAGGAGAACTGCAGTAGACTAAGCCATCTTGTAAGTATGGAGGTGCAAAGCTTGCAGCAAAGGTAAAGCTTCTCACAGAAGGAATAAAGACATTCTGTTGGAACATCTACCTTTATCTAAGCAAGCTGGTGAGAGTGCCTCACTCTATGGTAATTTTATCTTTGATGGCATAGCTCTTCTGGCCTCTGGATGCCTGTTGCCTGACTTATGTCATCTGCCAAGTTAGTCTATGCATTTATATCTTTCAGAATAGGCTGAGCTGAGCTGTCTCTTTCTGTACTTGATAGTGTATTCGTACAGAAACTAGACTAAGGCTGAATCCTAGTTTTTACAGAAAATATCCTTTCAGTCTAAAGTCAAAAATCAAAATGGAGGCAGTTCTGTGAAAGTGAGACTGATAGTATGATCCACATCTGCAGTGTGACTATAGCCAGCTGAGACGTTGTGGATTGCTGTGCAAGGTATAGCCATTTGAATGTATGACTCAGACAGAAACACATGCACATGGATGATAATGTTCTTTCATCATGTTTAAGTTACCTGCAGTGTACAGGGCTCTCTGCATATGAGCAATACCAAGAGCCATGCAGCTTTTCACCAGAAAAGCTCAGCTGTCTATGAATTTTGCAAAGTTTACTTAATCAACACATGCACTGAAATTGTTACTATTTTCTGCACTGATGTTTAATGTGTATTTGCAGATTTTGATAGAAAAACAAATTAAAAGCAACACATAAATTGATAGTGGAAATGCAGACCATTAACAGTGAGCATATATAGAAGTAGAGACTAGGTTAAAAGTGCATCCATAGTACAGGTAAAATGTATGTTAGTACTTTTTCCAGCTATCATTCTTTTATTGATGTGAGCCTGAACATCTATGAAATTTGTACTATAAGCAACTGACAGAATGATTATGTCTGTCGATGTCTGGGTAGCCTAAGAAAAGGAAAGCACAGGATCTTTATGTAGTGACATTACTGAATCAAATGAGACATACAACATTAAGCACCTTGTAGAACTCACTTCCCTCCACCAAACATAACAGGCTAGTGACAGATGCCATGCAGTTCTGAAGTACTGTACTATGACTTCATAAGGAACTGCAGTAATATAGAATGGCAGACACATAGAAAGGCGTACAGTCAGAGAGAGAGAGAGAGATAGAGGGAGGGAGAGACAGACAGGTACAGACACAAACACACATGCATGTGCACATACATATGCACACACCCACAGACACACACACACACACACACACACACACACACACACACGCACACACGCACACACACACACACACACACACACACACACACACACACAATGTTACTCCTAAGTAAGTTTAGCAATTGCAGGGAACAAGACACACTCATGCTAATTTCACACACGAGGGAAACCAAGTCCTCGTAGAGGCACTTAAGACCTACTAAATGTTAATTCAAGAAAGGGTTTCCTAGACAGGCAGAGCATGCTAAAGTATGCAACAAAGTTGTAGATCAATGTGTGTGTGTATCTCTTTAAGAAGCTATCCAAGGGCCTGCACAAGTGTATAAATACTGAGCACGTGTGAGCCTGACTGCCATTTTGTAGTAAAGCATCTAAATGAACTACCCCACCTGCTTGTCATCTGTATTAGAGGGATGAGTGGCATGGTGCCAGAAGAGGCATGGTTGAAATGACTTGTTGCCAGAAAGAGCTCCAGTTTCTCCAATTTGAATCTGAGAGGCATCTAGTTAGTGTTGGAGGTATATACAGGTGTGGATCATCCCAACTGCATATATAATATGCAAAACAGGTCAGAAAAGAATTTTAGACGTTACAACTTGCTCAAACTATTTCTAATTCACAAAATATGAAACAAAGCATACAGAATGCGCTAAACAATATTTAAATTAATTGAAATGTCTGATATTGATAAAAATATTTTATTTACTATTGAAAATATTTGAAATAAAGTCAGAACTGCATAAAATGAATAAAGTAAATGAAAGGAAATTACCACATTTTTCAAAAAGTACATTTTTTTTGTATTAATTAAGGTTATCTGAGTTATCAGAAGTGTATGAAGTGTTTGCATGTTTGTGCAGTATTACAGTAAATTTATTTCACAAAATACAGCCATTGCAAAATATATTTCACACAGTACAGCATTTCACAGAGTTTATTGTGCATTTGAATATTATTACAAGATGATGTGTGTACTTGTTTGTACATAATTACAAGGTCCATATTTTTCAGTGTGTTTGTGCATATTTTGTTGGCATGGCAGATGGATTTCAAAAACCCATTGCACTTAGTGTTTGATACTAATATTGCAGAGAACTGGAGAGTGAGGGATCAAAATTCTGGTGAAAATTTTGCAGTATATATAACTGATTTGAGAAACAAAGCTAAAACATGCAGATTTGGTGATTTAAGGGATGAGTTGATAAAAGACAGATGTGTGTGGTATTAAAAATGATGCTGTGAGAAAGATTTTGCTTTGTGACAGTGATTTAACTTTGAATCAGGTCATTGGGGTTTATAAGTCATACAAGCTCACAGAAAAGCACACAAATATGCCTACAAATGAGAAAGGCATGTTTGCAGTAACTTCTACAGCTCACTTTGATAGCATGCAGCACATGGTTAGAAGAAACAGGCCCAAGAACACGGGAATAACTGTAGCCCCTGCAGCACTCATTGGTAAACTCCAGAGGTTTCTAGCAAGTTCCAGAGTTTGCACAGCCTCAGTGAAGCATAAGACTGAGTCAGCAAACTCAAAGCATGGGCCCCAACCCAGTTTCATTGCTAACTGTCATAAATGTGGTGGTAATCATGAATATAAAAGGGAAACGTGCTTAGCTTTTGGTGAACAATGCCACAAATGTAATAAATGGAATAATTTGAAAAGATTTTGTAAATCAAAAGGCACACATTCTTTTACCAAAAGGGAACATTTCAAGAAACAAGTTGATCAGTTAGAAAGCTTTAACCCTACTTTTTATGTTGATGGTGTGTCAGTGCTTCCTGAAACAGTCAATGCAGTAGATTTATAGGGAAAGAATTAAGTATTTTGTACTGTTCGGATAAATGGCAAACTGTAAAAGGAAAAACTTCAATGATCAATACACGTTAGGTTCAAGCAAGGTGCTCTTTATTACTTGCAGCAAGGAGACAAAGCATGTAGGTACAAGGTTTGTCTGACTTTCTGGTGGTCAGTATGTTATTCTTATACAGTTCTCTTCATGTCACACAGAAAATGTTACTAATCTACTGCTGACGTAGTTGGACACAGCTTTCTGTATGTTACACAGAAAATGTTACCAGGCTTTTTGCTGACATGGTCAGATTATTGCTGTCTTGCAAAAACATTTGAGAAAAACAACCTGGCCTTGGGCTTATTTTAGCCCACCTTGTCTCTTCAATTTTTCCATTGTACAGTTCTAATACATGCGATACATTTTGTCTAGATTCAAGGTACATTTCTAGCTTTGGTACAAGTAGTGCTGACTATGGTTTAAGCTTTCAAACATCTATTATTTCCTTTATCAAGACTTCTAGCAGCGGCACATTTTCTCATGGCATAAGCAGAAATAGAATGTCTCTTATTAAGTTTCCGGTAGCTGCACATATTTTCATTGCATAAGCAGAATAAAGTGTCTTTTATTAAGTTTCTAATAGCTGTGCAGATTCATGCAGTATGAACAGAATAAATGTATTAACCCTTTTAAGCCTTTAATGTATTAAGCATGCACATTGCTATTATGCATTTTCCTAACATTTCCCCCCTTTTTAATACTTTTATTCTACTTTCAAAACAAGCATAAACAGTTTTTTCTTCCCTTAACCTCTTCCTACTCAGGATTTGCAGTTAAGAGAGTCATTTAGTTTAAACCCATGAAAGCATTTTCAGTTTTTCAGTAACTCTTTGAGTTCAGCATCTTGGTATAAGGTTTCGGAAACTGAAATGTCTACAAAATTTTTGATTAGTCCTTTTATGCAGGGGATGCAGCAGCACCCACACACCATCAGTAGAGCTATCCCTACACAGATGGCAATCAGAATGTTCATCAGGATACTGCCCCACCCCCCAAACAATTTCTGGAAAAAGTCCATCAATGGATTTGGTCCTGGTTCGGTCATGGCCGACACCTGCTGGATTACTTCAAGATGGTTGTCTATCTCGTGTTTGGGGTCAGGAATATACAAACAGCACCCCTTCTGGATTAAAGCACATGTACCTCCTCTCGCTGCTAGGATGAAGTCAAGAGCCATGCGATTTTGAAGTACCACTGTTCTCATGGCAGTCAGTTCATCGGTTACCAATTCTAGGGCAGAAAAGATTGCATTACTCATTATTTTGAGAAGTTTAGACAATTTTCTCATTTCCCAGATTGATTTTGTTGCTCCATATGCTGGTAATACGCCTGCCCACGATATAACAGTATCACTCAGATCCATGTGTGACAGTCCTTTGTTATTCTCTGGGCCTAAGTTTTGATGTTTTTTCCAGGGTGCATTGATTTGTCCCACTGGATTGACAGGCTTCTTGATTTCTCAGACATTCCGAATCTTCCCTTGAGGTAAAACTGTCGTGTGTCGTATGGCCGGAACCAGGTATCCCAAAAAACAATTGCCGGACCAATTCTCGGGTAGCCATTTATATGCTTTTCTTCTGCATATAAAGTAACAATCTTCCACTTTAGTGGTAACTTTACTATACCCTTGCTCTGCATGAAACATTTTTCTGTCGATTATAGACAGTTGTTTGTAGAGATCAGCATTAAGTTTTACTTCTTCAATTGTCCTATGCATCAGTTTAACAAATGAATCATAGCTCGTGTTGCAATAGAATCTGATGTTATCAGATTTAGTGTAGCATCTATAGGGAACAGTTACATTGCAATAGCTCCAACCCACCTTGACGGTATCATTCTTATAAAAACACACAGTTCCTTTCTGTCGAATAGACAAGTGCAATGCTACCTTATCTTTTGATGTGACATCTGATGTATCATGAATTAAGTTTTCCCAGGTCTTGTTAGCCCCTAGGGGAACTGCAGTTAACAGCAGCCCCCCATATGCTGTTGGTAAACTGTGCAAATCCAGCAATTCGAAACATTGAAGGTTTCAGCATACGCATATTTAATTGCCTGGTAAGTATTAAAGTTCGGGTGCCACTCTGCATGCTTATTTAGTTCTACTTGCATGGCTGAGAAAAGAAATGGCCACAATAAAAAGATTATTGTCACCAGTACAGTCAACAGGATGGTCATGTAATATTTTTGTGGAAACGGTTGTTCTGCATTTCCATTTTCTCTTGTTCTTCCAAGTAGGTGTATTTGGATCTTACTGGATTCCATCATCTTATTTTGGACACATGATCTTACTCTCTGCCCTAATAGGACCTTCAGCACCGATGTTTTTTTCACTGGGTTTGAGACGGATCAGTCCTATTGATCTGGCCCCCCTTTGTAGCCAGACTTTGTGCTTAGGGTCCTGATGGAGAGGTAAGATCTTTGTCCAATTCAAAGTTCTTTACCAGCTTGCAGTGCGTCAGGTGTATCCACGAAGCTTGTTCTGCTATTTTGACTGCAGTGTCGAAAGAAGCACCTGGTATGGACCTTCCCACCTTGGCGATGCCCAGTTCTTTCGCTTCACAATTTTAATCCATACCCAGTCTCGTGGCGTCACTGCCACTTCCGATATTTCGGTTTGTTTTTTATCTGAAACAGAATTTGACTGCAACAGATGTTTAAAACTCAACAACTTTTTCATATATTCAGCTAGTATAAAATTCGCTTCCTGGTCTGATGACATGAGAAGTTTCCACCGAGGTGTATAATAAGCTCTTCCAAACAGTTTTTCAAAAGGAGTCATTCCTTTTGCTGTAGGGACAGTTCTCATGCTCAACAGTGCCAGGGGTAAACTTTTCCTGTCTCAGCTATTAATTTTCTCAGTTTGCTTTTTAATATACCATTATGCCTTTCAACCAGCCCTGCAGACTGTGGATGGTATGCACAATGATTTTTTAAATAAATACCAAAATGCTTACTTAACTGCTGTATGGTTTGATTTACAAAATATGTACCATTGTCACTGTAGATTCTTTCCGGAATGCCAAACCTATGAATAATTTCCTTGACAAGTACTTTTGCCACTGTAGCTGCATCCAGATTTTTGGCTGGAAAGGCTTCCACCCACCTGGAAAACATATCTATAATGATAAGACAATACCTTTTATTTTCACATTTGTTCAGTTCTATGAAATCCATAGAGATAGTGTGAAACGAATATGGTGGTGTGGGGAAACTCCCTTGCTTGGGCTTTATCGCCCCCTGTGCATGATGTTTGTTACAAATCTGACACATCAAACAACATTTTTTAGAATAGTTTGTAAATCCGTACGTTGTGAACACTTGGTTCACCAGCTGTACCACCCTCCCCTGTTGAGACATGGCATTGCCCATGGTTCAACAATGCTGCATAGTGAAACAAATTAGAGGGTAGTATCGGTTTTCCTTCTTTAGAGATGTACAGCCCCTTTTCGAGGATCGCTCTTCATTTTATCCATCGCTGTTTTTCAGCTTGCGTAGTGAGTTTCTGCATTGTTTTTAACATGTCTAGATCTAAGGTTTCAGATGGTTGCAATTCCTTATTAAAAATAAATACTTTTGTGGCTGCTTGTTTTGCAGCTGTATCAGCTCTCGCATTACCTTTTGAAATCCTATCCTGTTGCTTGGTGTGAGCTGTACATTTACAAGATCTAAAATAAACTGTGCATGATTTATAGGTTTGCCAGTAAATGTTATCATTCCCCAGTTTTTCCACTGTTGTGCAAACACATGTACAGTGGAAAAAGCGTACTGGCTGTCAGTAAAAATGCTTACACATTTACCCTTTGCTAGGGTACATGCCCGTGTCAGGGCAATCAATTCTGCTGCCTGTGCAGATAAATAGTGTGGCAAAGATTTTGCATCTACAATCTCAGTATCAGAGACTACTGCATATCCTACTAGGTTTTTTCCTACAGGACCCCTTTTGCACGAGCCATCCACGTAATATGTCACCTCGGCATTGTCCAAGGGGATGTCCATGAGATCTTTTCTAGGTAGGGTCTTTTGCTCAATTACCTGCAGGCAGTAGTGGGGTGTGCCATCTGCAGGGGTTGGGAGCAGCGTAGAAGGGTTCAAAGTTGTAAATCATTCAATTGTCATATGAGGTTGGCTCAACAATATAGCCATGCAGGAAAGATGCCTAGCAGGGGAGAGATATGCCACTTTTTCTTGCAGTAAAATGATCAAGACTGCATGGGGCACTCTCAAAGTGAGAGGGTGAAACAGGACTACTGAGGCTGAAGCCTGCACTGCCATTGCAGCTGCAACTACTACTTGTACACAGTGGGGTAAGGATCGTGCCACTGGGTCCAGTTGTGATGAATAGTAAGCAATGGGGCGTTGCTTATCCCCATGCTGTTGTGTTAATCCTGATTTCATGTAACCCTGCTTGCAATCTACAGTCTGGAAAAAAAGTTTATGATAGTTTGGCAATCCCAGAACTAGTGAGGACGCTATTAACTGCTTTAGTTTACAAAAGGCAGACTCTACCTCTGGTGTCCATTGTAACAAATCCTGCGCTGCCATAGGCGTCTTATATATAAGGTCAGTTAAGGGTGCAGATTCCAAAGCATAGTTTGGAATCCAGCTTCAGCAAAAATTAGTTGTACCCAGGAAGGACATCATTTCCTTCTTGGTAGTGGGTTTTGGTGCTTGTAAAATTGCTACTTTTCTGTCCTCATCTAACATTCTACCTTCTTTGGATATTACATATCCTAGGTATTTAACCTGTTTTTTCCAGAGCTGCAGTTTGTCTTTGTTTACCTTATGTCCCTCAGCAGTTAAAAATCGTAGCAGTGCTATGGTATTTTCCTTACAATCCTGCTGGGTGGGGGCCGCCAGCAGAATGTCATCAACATAAAGTAAAACCTGGCTACCTCTTGGAGGGTTGAATCCCGCCAAGTTGCTTGCCATTTCTTGTGAGAATATTGTTGGACTTTCACAATATACCTGTGGTAGGCGTGTATATGTATATCTTTTCCCTGAAATGTAAATGCAAACCAATACTGGCTATCAGGGTGTATCGGTATTGAAAAGAATGCGTTGCTAATGTCTACCACAGAAAAATACTTTTGTTGAGGTTTTAAGTCATTCAACAGGGATCTGGCACTATGGGTGCCCTTGGTATTACCGCGTCATTTACAGCTTAAGGTGTTTGCCTTACAAACCGAAGGTGCAGGGTTTGAGTCTCACAAGAGATAATTGGCTAGGCTTAAAATGGCTTGTAAGGGCACTTAACTTAGTACTTATCTATGAATCTATTAGTATCCCTCCTTTAAGTAAGGATGCTATAATAGGCTTTATCCCTGCCTCTGCATCTTTTCTTAAGGGATACTGTCTTTTCTGTGGTCTGAATGCTGACTTTGGCATGATAGTGACTGGCCCGGCTGTACGAATGAGTCCTAAATCTGATTTCCCTGTTGACCAGAGAGTCTCTGGTATACCTCGCAAGGTGTTTTCTTCCTCCTTTAATAGGAGTGTCTATCAGCTGTCTTTGCTAGATTGCAAGTGCTCAGTTGGGTTGGTCTGAGTTATCCAATTCAATTTTTGTACTTGTATTCCCTGTCCTGACAGTTCTAGCTCTGTCTGTTTCTCCCATCTCGTGGCTTTTTCTCCTAGGTCTGCCCACTTTATATTCTTGTTTTTAGTTAAACTAACATGTGGTAATCGATTAGATTTATAAAGTGCAAAAAACTCCTGGGGCAGTGAACAGCTGGCTACACTGTTCCCTTCTGTGTCCCAGTACAGGTTATGCAGCATCAATCTATTTGTATGATTCTTAAATAATTCTTTCTCATATTCCTTATCAGGTCCTGGTGTGTTACAAAAATACAGGGTACAGTGCAACAGGTGTTGCTTGTCAATGTCAAGTGAGGGAAACTTACTGATGGCTATACTCATTAGTTCCTTGGTCACAGTCCATGGACCAGTCGTAACCAAGTCCTGGCTGTACCAGTAAAACATTTCACCCTCTGATTGCACCACAAAAGTATTATTTTGTTGCTGTGCTTCCATACCTTGCATGGTTGGGACTACTGCTATACCAAATATCTGCATGAGGTCTCTGTCCAAGAGATTTACTGGGCATTTTGCAGAAACTACAATTTTGCTTTTCTGTGTTAATCCTAAAACTGGATCAGTTATTGCAATGTTATGGGAGAGAGGCTCCCGATACAGCGGTCCATTAGCTGCTTTGACCAGTATGTAATCAAGTGACTCTATGTTTTCTGGTAGTTTGGAGGGGTGTATCAGGGTCCATGATGCCCCTGAATCACACAAAAATTTGACCTCCCTTCCTTCTACCAAGAGTGTAACTTCTGGTTTTGTGTCTGCTAAATAGAGCTCCAGGCTCAACAAAGCGAGATCTAATATTTGTTTTTCTTTATTGTCACTAACTTCCTGCACTTCCTCTACTCCCTCTTTCACATTCTCATTTGACCTTTCTTTACTAGCCCCTTCTAGTGATTCTTGACTATCATATAGTCAGTCCTCATCCTCCTTGTCTTTCGTTGTTGCCTTCTTATTTTTCCTGCAATCCTTTGCCAAATGTCTCTTTCTACCACATTTAAAACATTCTCCCCTTTTCTTTTGCCCTTCAAAGTCCTCTGATCATTGATCAGATTGTTTGTTTCCCTGCGCATTTCTCTTGCCCTTTTTCACGGACTGTACTACATAAACTTCTGCTCCATCTTCTACAGAAAATACTTGAGCTTTCTTTTTCTTTTTGCTATTAAAATGCCTTTTGGCATGTCTAGCATATTCAAGTAATGATTGTAACCTGCTGGTACGATGGTCTGCCATGTGTTTTGTAATAAAACTGCTTATAGGCACACTACTGCCTTTTAAAAATGCATTCTTTAACTGCTGTTCATATGGGGAATCTTGCGTTTGATCTTCAGGAACCTACATTCCACAGTGGTTATTAAAACATTCTAACAATCTGGCATAGTACTGGTCAATTGTTTCACCTTCTTGTTGGATGCATTGATTAATGCAAGTCCAGTCTGCCCTAGGTTTCCATTTTTCAGAGATGCGGTCTGTAAGACCTTTTACTCTTGTGTCTAATTCTGTGCTGCTATGTGGGAGGGGTCTTTGTGCAGCATCACAAGGGTTCCAGTTGCCACAAATCATGTACCAATCTGGCCCTACAATTTGTCTAACTACTTTTTCTACTTCTTCTCCATTTAAGTTATAACTTAACCTCATTCCTTGTAAGTCTTCTGAGAATTTTCTAAAATTAATCTTCGGATGGGGAATTCCCTCAGTGGCTTTCCGGATATCTTCCGGAGTCCAAGGTCTATATGCTAAGATAGTTGGGTCCTGATTGTCCTGACCTCCCTATTTCTTCTTCTTCTCCTATAGATCGTGAATTCTTAACTATTTGCCAAAACTCAATACCTTGTTCTGAATTACTTGCCTTTGTTTGAGACCTGGTCCCAATGGGATCTCTGATTTTAGTTAGTTTTAGTTTTATAATATCTCTATCTTCAGTGAGCACAGGATACAGTGGGGGTGGACTAACCTGTTCACTTGCTTCATATTCTGGTAAGAGAGGCGGAGGTGCTGATGCTATTACTAAGTTATTATCCTCCTTATCTAAAAACATTGCTTTTGAATCTTTGTTCCTTTGGTCCCTACGGTTTACTTCCTCCAGCCACCTGAGTGCTTCAGGAATTCCTAACTGCCGTTGCTTTTTTACCTGACCCTTGGAATCGTTTTTGAGTTGTTTGATAAGTTTGATAAGCAAGGATTTTTCTAATTTTCCATCAAATTCATATTTATTAACCCATTTTGAAAAATATCTAATATTATCGGCGCGTTGCGACTGCATATATTTTGCGTCTTCCGTTAATGGCGGTTTTTTGGGTGTTTTTGTGCAATTATTACCCATTTTATTTTACCTTTGATTGTTACATAACTTCTCTTAATTTTAACGTGTACCATGGATTTTGTTAGAGTCTCTTCAGAATGACTGCCTACTTATTCTGTTTCTCCTGATCTATGACAAGACAGTATTCTTTTTTTTTATCCCTGACTGTAAGAAAAATGCAATCTGATAAAAAAACAATACACATCTAGTCCCTGATCTGAAACAGAAAACAGAAAAAAGTAAATTCACCTTACCTGAGCCCATGTGATTGATCATCGATTTGCGAGACCCGTCCTTCAGTCACAGATCAGAAAGTGGCTGGCCTCTTTTGACGACAATTCAGTCGGAGGACTTTCCATATAAGAAGAAACGATTTGGTTTCTTACCCATATGGTTTCAGCCACCTGGCCATCTGATCCAAGGCGAAGAGAGGTTTCCGGTCCGAAGGACCAATCTGTAAAAGGAAAAACTTCAAAGATCAATACACGTTAGGTTCAAGCAAGGCACCCTTTATTACTTGCAGCAAGGAGACAAAGCATGTAGGTACAAGGTTTGTCTGACTTTCTGGTGGTCAGTATGTTATTCTTATACAGTTCTCTTCATGTCACACAGAAAATGTTACTAATCTACTGCTGACGTAGTTAGACACAGCTTTCTGTATGTTACACAGAAAATGTTACCAGACTTATTGCTGACATGGTCAGATTATTGCTGTCTTGCAAAAACATTTGAGAAAAACAACCTGGCCTTGGGCTTATTTTATCCCACCTTGTCTCTTCAATTCTTCCATTGTACAGTTCTAATACATGTGATACATTTTGTCTAGATTCAAGGTACATTTCTAGCTTTGGTACAAGTAGTGCTGACTATGGTTTAAGCTTTCAAACATCTATTGTTTTCTTTATCAAGACTTCTAGCAGCTGCACATTTTCTCATGGCATAAGCAGAAATAGAATGTCTCTTATTAAGTTTCCGGTATCTGCACACTTTTTCATTGCATAAGCAGAATAAAGTGTCTTTTATTAAGTTTCTAATAGCTGTGCAGATTCATGCAGTATGAACAGAATAAATGTATTAACCCTTTTAAGCCTTTAATGTACTAAGCATGCACATTGCTATTATGCATTTTCCTAACACAAACCCAAGAGCTCAAAGTTGATACTGGCTCAAAGTGCAATGATATGTCTGCAGATACACTGGCTTAGAGTATGTGCTGGTGAAAGGCATGATTTGGCAAAGTGTGTGAAGCTTGTTGCTTATGGTGGTGAAGAGATTCAAACTGAAGGCTTAGTAATGCTTTCATGTTACTCTGCTGGGAGAAGCTACAACTTATTTTATGTGGTCAGGAGGCATGTCCAGTCATTATTAGGGCTCAGAGACTACTTGAAAATGGGACTGCTTTCAATTTAACAAGGAAGTCCACCATGTTAGCTTAAAAGTCACTATTCTAGTTTTGCCCAGTTTATTTTTTCTGCCTGTGATGATCTTTTGAAGACAAACTAGGCAACCTCCCAGTTGTGTACTCCATGAAGTTAGACCCAGATGTCAGCCCAGGTATCAGGCCAGCCTGAAAAGTTCCAGTAGCTATGCAGACCAAAGTCAAAGCTGAGATAGACAAAATGGTGCAACAAGGTGTGGTTTATCCAGCTGATGAACCAAGTGAATGGGTATCTTTCATGGTGGTAGCTCATAAGTAAAGTACAGGTGACAACCGAATATGCATTGATCCATGAGATTTGAATAAGGCATTGAAGAAGTTACTACTATTATGCTAAATGCCACTGTTTTTCTGTTTTAGAGTTCATTTTGGAAAATTTTGCTTGACAAGAATTCCTCATTCCCAACTATTTTCAGTACTCTGTTTGGAAGGTATAGATTTCTGAGAATGCCATTTGGGATAAATTCTGCAAATGAAGTGTCTTTCAGCGTGCAATGGAGCAAATATTTTTGTGGGTTGTGCTGTTATAGTAGATGACATACTAGTAGGAGGTGGTGGCGAAGCTGATCATGGCAGAAACCTCAGAAAAGTTCTGGAAAGGGCACGTCAAGTTAATCTTAAGCACAATCCACAGAAATGCAAATTCAGGTTATGAGAAGTCACTTATGTTGGTCATTTATTTACCATTTCAGGCTTACAACCAGACCCTTCTAAGCAAATAGCCATTCTCAAGATGTCAACTCCAGACAATGTTTAAGCCCTGTAATGTTTTCTTGGCATGATTAACTACCTAGGCAAGTTCATTACAAACTTCAGTCAAATATCAGCACCACTCAGGGGGCTAACATGTAAAGATGTATCCTAGTCATGATTAGAACAACACCAGATAGCATTTGATGTCCTGAAACAGAGAATTGACAGTCCACCTACTCTCAGATACTATGACGTCCACAAACCAGTTACTCTTTCATGTGATACTTCAAAATTTGTTCTTGGTGTGGTCATTCTACAAGAGGGTCTACCTGTTGCTTATGTGTCCAGAACTCTCACCCAAACTGAAATGCAGTATGCTCAGACAGAGAAAGAACTTTTGGCACTTGTGTTTGCATGTTCCAAGTTCCATGATTATGTTTATGGTAGACCTATCCAGCTTGAAATAGACCACCAGCCACTTGTCACTGTTTTAAAAAAAGCCTATGCATACAGCTCCAGCCATATTGCAACACATGATGCTGAAATTGCAAAAGTATCATTTCAATCTTGTCTACAAGAAAGGCAAACTTCTTTGTCTTGCTGATAGACTATCCAGATTGCCCAAAGTACCACTGACCAGCATGAAAATGAGCAACTTGATTTTGAAGTCATGGAAGTGAGAATTTTTTTCTTCCACATGTGTTGATGAGCTTAGAGATCATACAGCCACAGATCCAGTTTTACAAAAGCTCAACTACTTTATCAAAGAAGGATGGCTGCCAAAACAATCTAGTTTACCTCAAGAAATGCAACCTTATTTTCCATACAGAGATGAGATTTTGTCAGACAATGGTGTCGTCATGAAAGGTTCTAAAGTTATTGTTCCACAGTATTTGCAAAAAAGAGTACATTACTATCTTATATTGAGGTCACCCAGGAGCAGACTCTACCAAAAGAAGGGTGAGAGGACTAGAATTTTGTCCTTCTGTGTCACAAGATATTGAGAGAGTACTTTCATCTTGTACAGTATATAATAGTACTAAATCACATCAAAAGTAAGAACCACTTCAGCTTAACCGGATTCCTGAACTACCTTGCCAACAGTAACCACAGACATTTTTGAGTGGAATAGTCAATATTATTTGGTGTTAGTAGACAAAAGCATGTGTATGTGAATGTGGATGTTATATAAAACTGACAATGAAGCACAGCACCATGCTTTATAAATCCACAGAATTTATTTAGAAGACCACCACCAAGTATAATTGTTGCAAATCAGGTTTTCCTCCATAACTGGATGTTAATAATTGCATATAATGAATTTATGTATCTAATATTTAAATAGAAAATGATGGGAAGCAATGAAATTAATATATTTAAATTACTATAAAATATTAAATTATGAAAATATGCTATCAATTTTCAATTTTTCTGAAACCATACTATTGGGTGATGTTAATACAGATTGGCTAAACACACAATCTGAAAATCTAACCAATAATATACATCTATACAAGTTCACCCAAGTTAAAACTACACCAACTAGACATAACAAAGACATAGCTATACTGTCAGCCTTAACTGAATCCTTACATCTTCTCCAAATTAAATGTCATCCCTTTTAGACAGCTTAAGTGATCACTTACCAATCTACACCATAAGATATCATAGCAACAGCTCCAAAACACATCATTACAGCCTGGTAACAAAACTTAATATTTTTTAAGAAGACACTTTTATTAATACACTACATTTCCTTAAGTGGGAGTCAAAAAGACTATCCCTTAGATGATGCTGTCTCTGAGTTCAATAAAATTTTCCTAGGTGCTCTAAACACTCATGCCAGTCCAGCATATGGCTATCCTTTGCAAGTAAATACTTCATGAGGCAATCAGACAAAGCATGGAAGGTCTGGACAAAAACTAAAACAGCTCCCGACTTGCTAGCGTATAGACAACTAAAATGTTAACAAAACAACTTATTACAAAATATACAAAAGCCTATTATTCAATCAATCAAAACATATGCACTAATGATCCAAAAGTGTTCTGGGATTCCATCAATAAACTGTTAAATCCAAGGCAAGCTACACAGCCAACATCAAACACAAATAAACAAAATAACAGCAGACTCAATCAATTGAATGACCACTTTATGTATGCTGCTCAATCAATAAGCAACCAGGTGACTAATCAAGCCCTTGAAGTCACTACTCAGTCAAATAACCTCCTTCAAAGCTTCTTCTTCCAACCAGTTCCCACAGATATCATCAAAAATACCTAAAACATTAAAGCCTTCTACAACTGTCCCTGACAATCTACCTAGCAAATATATTAAAATAGCTGTCAAGGTTATTGCATATCCAGTTTCAGTTCTTATAAATCAATCCATATCTGAAAATAAAGTTGCTCAGTTTGGAAAAATAGTTTATTATTCCACTGTGCATGAGTGGAATCAGTACAGATCTTTCTAACTATATGACAATTGCTATCATATCTCTCCTAGACCGTCTAAGCACCACTGCCTCACAGATACCATTACAACAGCACCTTTTCATTGAAAGGCATGTCAAACTTACTGAGGAAAACTATACCCCCCACAATAACAAATTATTGTCCTATCCCCTCAGCATGCCCCCCATAACGGCTACCACATTGTGCATGCGCAGTGCACAAACGTTACTTTTAGGCATCTTAAAGCCCACAAAAAGGCAGCTGCAGAGTTTTCTCTACTGTGTAGGATCACTTTATGCATTCTGCAAGTAACTAAAGGGCCCATGTACAACATTGATTCCCTGTCTAATTCTCTTTCCCCTGGAATGCTGCTATAAACACCATTAAACACTGAAATGTGAATCAAGCCTCCAACGAGAGACACTCTGACCATCCAATCCCCATGCACTCAAAAAAGTCCCAAAAATAGGGACAGATTTTAAATGTAGGTTATATAGAGGAAGCTGTTTAATATCCAACTGATTCTTTGGTGTTTTGATGTTCGATGGTTTGCAGGTTCGTTGAAGTGTGTTTTCAGCAGATTCATCTCAATCATTTGCATTTTGACAATGTGTAATTTCGGTCTACAGACATAGACCCATATATATATATATATATATATATATATATATATATATATATATATATATATATATATTTAAATGCACACACACACACACACACACACACACACACACACACACACACATACACACCTTTCTTTTGACTAACATATGCCAGTGTGTATATAAATACACACAAACATTTGTGTTTCAAACTTCATGTCGATCAGAAAATTCTCAGTAATGGAAAACCTGTTATTCTGCCGGCTTTCTAAGTATAAAAGAACAACACTGAGGATTGCATTTAATAAATAATGACTGATGTGAGCCTCAGAGTTCATATTCTTCAGAAAATGCATGGTAATGCAATATCTGCTATGATGGCAACTTTTTAAGAATATAACTACAACGTTTAATCTTTGTTCCCAAGTTTTTATCACATTCATTTTTGGCTTTTTCCTCTGATTCTTGTGCTAGGAGTTTGATAGGTACAATGTAAGCAAAATAATAAAACAAAATGCTCATAAGTGAGGATGCTGAAGCAATAAGTAAATCAATCTATAGAAATGATGAATGAGGAAATTATAGAAACTGAGCTTCTGGTGACCATCTCAGCCCATTTCACTCAGAACTGCACAGACACTTGGCGATCTGACTAGCATTACATGTCATAGCAGCTCTGTATACAGCAGTGAGACAACCTGCAGAATACTGCAATCAGATCAAGTAAAGGAGCTTACATTAGTTAATGTAAAATAAAACATTTAACTTTTAATTTTTTAACCACTGCTGTTTGTCATTGATACTTGCCATGGTTTAAATACTGCAGGAGATTGCCGCCGTATGCCTTTCCTTGGCTCCTGGAAGATCAAACAGGTAAAAAAAAAAAAAAAAAAGTACTGAAAAATTTGATTCCATTACTTTTTATGTAGAGGCAATTATATTTTCTTAGTGTTCTCAGTTAAAATGCAAAATAATGTAATTCAGCACTCATGACTGTGCATTTCTATCTTTTCAGTTGAGGATATCATGTGTAATCTACGCTGGCATTGCTCTATTTGGCTGTAGGCATGAGCAGGATAATTTTCATTAAGACCTTCTGCTGCAGGAACAGATCAGACTGCAAAAATGGAGCTATATTTGCAAATAAGTTAACATTTTGAGTATCTGTACATGGGTATAGCTGCATGCAAACTGAGCAACAGACAAAATGGCTGGTATGCAGAACGACAGTTGTCATGGTCGTGGTCAGCCTACCACTGTTTACCTTGTTTGGTTAACAAGGCCCAAAGTTCATTACGAATGAATACATGGAGGAAAGAGTGCAATGACTACAGCTCATTAAATATGTCACTCATGGCTGCAACTGTGACTGTGGGAAGAATGCATAGTACTATATTGCAGCCACAGGAAAATGAAAACAATAGGAATGATAGTTGGTTTTGCTCTTACCTCCATGAAGATCTGCATGATCCCACATGTTTAGTAACAGGAAAAGGGAGAAGTTATATGGCAGCTGTAAAGGGTCATGAAGCATGAAAACTGATCTATTTTTTGACCAAAGTAAAGGCTGGAAATGGGAAAATAAGAAATTGCTGAAAAGAGTAAGCAAGCAGACAGCAGAGTATGAGGTGTAAAATAAGGAATGAGTAGGATGGAGATGAGGAAAGAGGGAAGTTATTTATTCATTCAGTCATTCATTTAGTTATTTAGTTGATTATCTATCCATTTTTGGGGCAGGTGCAGAACACTTATCATATTGGCACATATTTATGCCATGTCATTGAGTGAAACATTTAACTAGACATTGCTTTTGGGGCAACTGGAAATTTAGGCTAAACTTATCAATGGCCCTATGGACTCCAAACCTATGAACCAGAGTAGTTATGGTCTAGAGGAAGGACAATGAATTTAGTAAACAGGAGCATTATCATATGAACCATGTTCTTTGGGTGTGATCCTTGATATTCTTGTTTTGTTGAATGTTGATAGCATGTTTATTATTTAGCTGTGAATAAAGTAGGTGTCTATGAGTTTAATATTAATATTGTAACTGTGAATACATTTTTAGTTTAGTTTGCGTTTGCAGGCACACAGGTGTGAAATGCACTGTGTTTGGGCTACAACAGTTTGTCTAGCACATAGTGCAAATGAATAGTTCACTGAACTGTTAATGAACTGCTTCCAGTAATACAAGGTTTGATTCCTTCAGCCTAAGTTTGTCTTCTATGTGACTCTGACTCAGATGCTTCATCAGACAGTATTTTTAGGCTGGGTCTAAAAATGGGTACTTGTGTCCAGTGAGCAGTCCCAAGCCGTTAGCAAATTTATTTCACATTTGACTTTTGAATTCTAAAATATTGCATTTAATGCCTGCAGTGTTCACATAGTCACAAATTAAGACTTTGTTGTATGATATTTGACAATGAATCCTTGCAGGAATTTTGCATTTTAAATGACTGCGAGATGCATTTTCACTAAATGCAAGTTTCAGATAAGAGAATATTTCTGTTTTTCATGCTAAGTCTGTTTTCAATGTGACAGTATTTTGTTTTGTTTAGAAAATGTCTGTCAGTGTTTTTTTCAGTAAAACTTGAAATAAAAGTTCCAAATGAAATTCAGATCTCTATGATAAGTATAATATATGAAATACTCTAGTATGTGCACTGACAGGTTTGAACAGTGTTTATGGTAACTGAGGATAAACAGACAATTAATAGGATATCGGTATGGCAAGTGGAAGCCTGGTTCATTGCCCTGTATAGATCCCTATTTTTCTATGATCCAACTGCAACAGTACAACATTGTCAGCCATTCAATTAGGTCAGACCTGTACTGAGTGATGTCAGAGGGGATAGCTATTCTTGATTACAAAGAAACATAGGAAGGTAAAAAAATGAGATGTAGGTGTACTGCAAACATGTAAGCCCATCCGCCACTAAAAATGTACGTTGTATACAGTAACTTTTTGACTTTTTTGTAACTTCTGGGTTGTTGAACAAAAACTTCTTCTACATGTATATTGTCTTTACATGTTTTGCTTTATTCTTTGTACTAAAGAATGAATTCACAGGCTGAATTGTATAACATAATCTAGACATATTGAATTTAAGTAATATGTTTTTGCAGTACCTCTTTACAGCCTTGAACACCAGTAAAGGTGTTGGCATTTGTCAGGTCATACAGTCTGCATTATTTGGTGTGATGATCAGAATTGTCTGATCTTCAGCATCCATTATGTTGTCATTGTTCTATTCTACTGTGATACAGTCTCTATGAAATTGGATTGTAAAGGATTTCTGCATTTAGTTAAAAGCTGTTACTCCGTCTCAGTAGTGTAGCTAAGGAGGGGCAAGAGGACAATACCCCCGGAGCAAAATGTTAGGGGAGTGATCAGCCATTCCTGATCTTCCTTAATGCAATACTCCCCGGGATTCATGAAGCTCAGCGCAAAGCCGGCGTTAGGCTTGCGCCGACCATGCGGCGTAGAGATGGCGCAGTAGTGCCATATGCATATTAATGAAGGCACACTGCCGCCACATCCATGTGCATAGGAAACATGTACGAGTGCATGGGGTGTGTCAAAGTACCGCACGGAGGCGTGGACATGGCTGTTTACGTGCAACCTAAAATGCTGAATATTACAGCCTGCCTCCAATAGTAATCACACCTGTCAGTGTCCGTGGATACTGAATCATATGCAAAGCATGCAAGACAGTTTTGTGAACACAGAAATAAGAAGCAAACACAAATGCACGCAGCTGAATATTGAGTCACCATCCCTTGAACAAATGACATTTAAAACCCCGTGCCCGTATTCTATTGTAGTGTTGATAGTTATACCATATGGACGAGAAATGCATCGTGTTAGTGCGCCGCCAATAGCTAAGTCTAGCCCAATGGTCAGGGTTACCACCTGTCCCACATTGTGAGGGACAGTCCCCCTCTGGGCAGTGGTGTCCATACCAAAACCATTATAAATGTAAAATATCCTGCGATCATAGGACATAATTATGTCCCATATCTTATGTAATAGTCACATACAATAGTTATTTCTGTATGTAACATACATACATGTTACAAGAAACAGAATAAGCAAGTAAACAAAACAGAAGAAGCAGCTAAACTGCTACAACAATAAGCTTACATTTAGGCATAAAACAAAAGTACTATCCGTTGTACTGACAGTGGGTATGTGTTGGCCTGTAAAATCTGATGTGTGTCCCGAATATATCCCACCCTGGCCATATGAAAAGGTGGCAACCCTACCAATGGTCAGAGCAATCGCCCCAAATCTGCCCATTTGCGGTTCAAGGCATCCTTGTCAGGATGAGCCAAAGATGAACGGGTATTACCTGGGTCTACCTACCATGTCAAGGCGAGAAATTAAGAAATGACTTACAGTTTCAGAGCAGTCCTTGGTCAGTTGTGATTGTTTCTTAACACATACTTGTCTTTGCTTTGGCTCATTAGCAGCAGTACAAAGAACTGCCTGCTCACACCCTTGTTCTCCCCTCCCCTTCCCTGTTTATTACCTTAAGACAAACCCAAAGTTAATAAATATTACCTGTGGCAGGCACCATTTTTAAAACTACAATCCACTCTGCTACAGGCCCCATGAAGGCTCAGTGTCTCTCCAGTAAGTGTTTTACAACTGTAAATGCCTATTTTTGTTGAATTATATTAGACATTTTACAACTGTATATGTTTATGTTGAATTGTGTTAGACATCTAATATGATTTATGCTTTATTATTAGATGTTACTATGGCATGCTAGCATTTATATGCACCAATTTGGTTTTAGTATAATAGTATGTATTGTCTATTTTCATAGCTGCACCTTGTTCACTAATGTTATTCATGTAATTGTGTTGTGTGTAGACAGCTCATACTAGTGTCTAATTATTTCTATATAATTGTGCTGTTACTGGTGGATAGAATCACATTAGTGAACCACGACAGATTGCTGGTCGCTATATTTTTATCTGTGACTGCATAACTGTTGTTCTTCCAATTGGCTCAGTATTTGCATATACTAAGTAGTTGGTGCATGGCATTGTCCTGCATGCGGTAGCTATTTGCTCAGTGTGTTTTTTATAATCTTTATAATATATATTTACCATCTCAAAAGTGCTTACTCCTCTCTGTACTCTTCTTTTCTAGACCTAACACCACTCTTAAGTATTCAACTGCGGTACCACCTTTAACATTCTTGTAAGAAAAGCTAGTCCGGTCTGAACTGTCTGCAAACAGCTACAGTTAACTTTGAGTATGTGTCTACCTGTTTGAGCCAATATTCATTTTCCCTGAGAGCACACTGCTTTGGTTGTAAGCAGCCCCCCCCCACCACACACACACACACACACACACACACACACACACACACACACACACACACACACACACACACACACACGCATCTTCCACTTTCTCTTATTCCCTTCTGTTAGCAAATAGTATCCATAACTGATCAATACTGTGTGTTTGTAAATTTAAACTATGACCACAGTAGCCTACTGATACAAGGTTATCCTGTTTTTCCACCTGAGAAATTAAGAAATGACTTACAGTTTCAGAGCAGTCCTTGGTCAGTTGTGATTGTTTCTTAACACATACTTGTATTTGCTTTGTGATTGTTTCCAGCCCCTCATATGAGCAACTAAAAGGGTCTCTACCCACTTTGCTCCCCACCCTGCCCCCTATTTCCTCCCGCCCCCGGTGGTCCCACCTTTATTGCACTCAAACCCCTCCCATATTTCTAATAGCCAACCACAGCACTAACCCAACACTACCTCCTCCATCTTCCCACTACTATCACACCTCCTCAACTAACATGTACAAGCATACCTTTCCTATGCTCACTGCATGCACTCTCCTTGCATATCTTACATCCTACCAAAGCTCCATCATTCCCCCACTCAACCACTACCACTGTACTACTACTCACACCACCACTCATGTCTCACCCGCACTCAGCTCCCCTCCCACCAGCTCAGGAACCATCCCTATGCACACCCCACATATTCTACCAACTATATTACTCAAACATAAAGCATCCCTACAACTTAACATAGTAACCCTCCCACCATACCTATTACCCACAGAGCACAATCATAAAGTTTCCCTTATAAACAAACACATTCAAAAACTGAGAAAACTAATAATCTCATGCTTATCAAAACTAGCCCTAAGTGGAGACATCCACCCCAACCCTGGCCCTACCATCTCCAACCCCAATCTTCATAATCAGAATAGAAACCACAACTTCTCCCATATTACAGCCAATAGAAAGCCAAGTGACTTCCTTCTACTATGCCTAAATATTAGAAGTATATCCAACAAAGTCCATGAACTCCATGCCACCATAGACTTGTACTCCCCAGATATAGTCATCCTGACAGAAACCTGGCTAAAACCTCACATTACCAGCGAGCAAATACTCCCTACAGGTTACTGCATACTAAGAGTAGACCGGCTAAACAAAAAAGGAGGTGGTGTAGCTATAATATTTAAACAGCATCTAAACATCCAGATCTTAAAATCATCAGCACCACAAATAGGCAATGAAGAAATAATATATACCAACCTCAAAATTAACCAAAACAAAACCATCAACATAATTGGATGCTACTTCCCACCTGGCCAAAACATCCCTCCCCTGGAAAACCTCCTCAGCTGGTCTACCCACCATCTCCCCCAAGAAACTATCATCTTAGGTGATTTCAATATTGACTGGCAATCCTGTTCTGGCAACAATCAAACCCATCATGTACACCTTCATGGCTTCACTCAACTAGTCCAGATACCAACCAGGATAAATAAAAACTCCACCAAGCACACTACCCTGTATTGGATACTAGTCAGTAAGAGCCCCCAGTCATATATAACAGGCTGCTTATCAGATAGCCTCAGTGATCACTCCCCAACATTCCTACTCAGAAAATACCTATACCAAGCTAAACCTGTCATCTACCGTCAAATACGTAAAAAACTAAACTTTAACCCACTCACATTCATCTCATCCCTCAAAGAATGTAACTGGCATCCTCTAAAGTACGTCAGTCTAGATGATGCAGTTGAATTTTTTAATACTACCTTCCTGAACATCCTTAATTACCATGCCCCCATAAGATTCTCCAGAACCAAAGCACAACCCTCCCCATGGCTACAGAAAACCACTAAGTCAGAAATGAAAAACAGGGATAAAGCCTGGGAGCACTGGCAAAACCAAAACCCCTCAGCTAGACAGAAATTCCTAGAACTACGCAATAGAGTCAAAAGCTAATAAAACAGGACAAATCCCAATACTACCAGTCTGCCCTAGACTCCTCACAACACAGCCCCAAACAATTCTGGTCCTCCATAAACTCCATCCTCCACCCAGGTAAAGTCAGTACCCCTCCTCCTAACATCCCTCACTCCTCAGAAAATATTGCTACCTCATTCAACACACACTTCACCCAAACCATACTATCACTAGCTAAACAACACAACCCGCCCCTCCAGCCCACACCTTCAACTAGTAATCTCCCCACTGCCTTCTCTTTTTCTCCTGTACCTACCTCCAACATAAAAAATCTCTTAACTAAACTTAAACCCACCAAATTAGCAGCAGACAGCCTCCCAAGTGAATACCTACAAATCGCAGCTGATGCTCTGGCCTACCCAGTATCCATCTTGATTAACCAATCTCTGTCAGAAAGTTACATTCCCACACTGTGGCAAGTATCACATATAATTCCCCTCCACAAAGGCAGACCCTCCACAGAACTAACCAATTACCACCCCATAGCTATTCTCTCTCCACTCTCCAAAATACTAGAGAGATGCATATACTCTCAGGTCTCAGACTACCTCCTTACTAACAACCTCCTTTCCAGTACTCAGCATGGTTTCCGACCAAACCATAGCACCACCACTGCCTTACTTTCCTTTACTAACACTATCCTTCAGCATAAAAACAATGGCTATCTCTCCTCTGCTACTTTCCTAGACCTTTCTAAAGCATTTGACATGGTCCCACACAAACAACTTATCTCTGTCCTCAATAATCTATCCTTCTCACAATCGATCACCAACTGGTTTCAGAGTTACCAGTCTGACAGCCAATAATCCTTTGTATGGCACAATGACATATCTCCCCAACTACCTGTCTCCATAGGGGTTCCCCAAGGATCCATCCTTGGACTCCTACTCTTCTCTGTTTACACCAATAATCTAGCCTCTGCCACCAAACATGGCACGCTCATACAATACGCAGATGACTCGACCATCATCTGCTCAGCCCAGTCCCTACCAAAACTGCAAAAGTCACACAGGAAGCCTTTTCCTCTGTTGAAACATGGTATCCAATGCCCGATTAATACTCAACCCAAACAAAACTAAACTACTCATCTTCCAACCCACCAAACATACTCAAAACAACTCTCACTTTAACATCACGGCAAAAGACAACACCACTATATACCCAACTGAACACACCAAATTGCTAGGAGTGGAAATAGACAATAAACTAAAATTTGACATTCACATATCCGTGACTATAAAAAAAGTCCACAAAAAACTAGGAGCGTTATACAGAAATAAGCGATTTCTCACCAAAGCAGCAAAGATTTCAATAACAAATTCCCACCTTATCTCCACCCTACTTTATGCCTCTCCAATATATACCAACCTAAGGCAATGTGATCTAAACAAGCTAGAGACCTGCTACAACAAAATCGCCAAATTCGCCACAGGGGCATTCTACCGTAGTCACCACTGTCTCTCACTTGCTGAACTGGGCTGGCTTGAACTCCCTCACCTCCTTCAGTGGTATCAACTCTCACTCGCCCACAAACTGGTAAACCATCCACTAAATGTCCTATCCCACCAGAATCTACTCCAACACTATCACACCACCAGACCACTAAGATCCAGCAGCAAAAATCACTTGCAGATCACTAAAGCCAATAACTCTGCTGGTGAAGCACTGTTCTCTTGCACCATCGCCAAATTATGGAACTCACTCCCACCCACAATTACCTCCATACCATCATGCACCCACTTCAAAACTTTACTAAAAGCAACTAAAACATGCTGGCTATGCCCTTGCAACTCCCACTCTAATATCATCCACCCCATCCAACTACTACCTTTCTTTCCACTCCACTAACTACCTTGATTATAGCAAGCTCAGATGCTCATAAGCCAGTACTTATTATACAGCACAAACTTATTCTTCTTGTAACATTTGTTAATGTCTGGTATGCACTTCACAGATAAAGATTCTAGTTGTCTACTGATGTACTATGTTCTTCATCTGTAAATATGTTGTAAGTAATTGCTATGTAAATTTTTAATCACTATGTAATCCAATGTAAATACTGTCTGTTTATTTTAATTGTGGAGCTTTTCTCCCCGTGCCTCCGTTGAAAATGGACCTAATGTAAATACTGTCTGTTTATTTTAATTGTGGAGCTTTTCTCCCCGTGCCTCCGTTGAAAATGGACCTACGTCCAGTCGGACACTCCCGGTCAACAAATTTAAATAAATAAATAATAAAAAATAAATGTCATAAAAGATAAGTATTTGTGTGTACCTATGTGCGTGATGTACAGCATGTGGAAGGTGAAAAATGCTAGGGTAGTCCTCACAACCATACTGGTACCAGAGATATGTAGTGTATGCAATGTGTTCCCTTGACCGTGCCATGGACCATCAACCAGAGAAGGGATGGATGGAGTGTGTGGAATATGGGTATGCGGGGTATGGGTAATGTAATAATTCACCAAGTGGAGACTGTGTTGGATGCACAATAGGTGAACTGGAGGTGTATGAGGGAGCAGTGGGTGAATCAGAAAGAAACACAAAGAACAAACATACACATCTGCAATACAACCTGACAGGCCATACTGTAGAACACAATCCCACAAACATATGAATATTAAAATGTGTGATACATATGTACAGAAACGTCACTGGCACATACCCACATAATGGTCTGGCCTGAACTGAGCCATCCAACCACAACACACCTGGATGCATAACTGAATACCCATCATCTCCTCTACAGCTCACAACTCCCCCCATTCTTGAATGTCCACCAAATCCAGCCATACTCGGGCTGCCAGCTTGGCGCAGCCATATCTGCACATAGTGACAACAACTCATATCTACTCGGCAGTCTCACCCTAGGCAGTCTCAGGATTGCAAACTATGTATCCCTTTCATGTATGACCCTATCACATTTTCATAAATCCAAAAATATCAAAGTTTATTGGTCTGTTCAATTTTTGGATATCCCTCATGGGATAAGTATCCTGTGTAAACATCAGCCTTGGTGTAACGACACGATGTCCAGTCCTGTAGACATCTGGACACAAGTTGTATATGCAGTAGTTCACAAGACTGCTCAGCCTCCAGCCGGTCATGCAGAACCTACTACCCGGGATTAAACACCTGACCTTGATGCACAGCTCCCGACATGCATTATCGAGAATATATACTTTACACATTCGCATAGTGACAGTTGGATATAGGATGATTAAGGCACTGACATAAGCAGGGTACCTCGTGTCCCACTTTGTGAGGGACAGTCCCTGTTTGGGTAGGTGTGTCCTGACCAAAAATGATACAAAGGCAAATGTCCTGTGATTGTAGGACATAATTATGTACCATATTTCATGTAACAGTTGCATAAAACAGTCACTTCTGTATGTAAAATACATAAATCTTACAAGAAACAGAATAAGCAACTAAACTGCTACAAGAATAAGCTCTCATCTTGGAAAATAAGTAAAGTTCTAAACCCTGTACTGACCGTGGGTATGTGTTGGCCTAAAAAATCTGGTGTGTCCTGAATAATCCCATCCTTGCCATATGAAAAGGTAGCAACCCTACCAATGGTCAGAGCATTTGCACAATAACTGGCCAGCCTCTTAATCCCCCCTAAAACCAGTGACCTTTGGAGGAAAGGTGGTGAATTACACTGAATGAATAATGACAATAATTAAGAGTAATAGAAGTCTTTTACTTCAGAAAATAAGTATTAATACATATGATCTGATTCTGTCAATGTTTCAAATTAATAGTACTAATATTTTAAAAGTGTCCGTGATTGTCCCTGAATTGTCCTTGGCTTGTCCCTGTTACTGTTGAAATTAGTCACTGAGTGGTTGAGAGGTCCGTACACATATGTACACCAACCAACTGTCACATTTGTTGTCAGTACTGTTGAATACCTGTAGTGAAGTCATATATCCTAGCTACCATCCATGCGGAATGTACCATGGATGGTGTAGTGGTCAAACCGGTGACTAAGGTGTGTTTGTTTCTGGGTCCAAGCCATGCAAGGGCCACTAATTTTATGTGATGGCCAGAATAATGTCCATCAGATATAGGGAGGTAAAGCCAGTGGGGATGCGTGGCGGACATTCAACAGTATGGGAAATGTAAATAGGTATGTAGGTGTATATGTATGTGTATGTACAGACAGATATATATATATATATATATATATATATATATATATATATATGTATTTATGAATGAACATGGTGACAATAAAGCAGTCATAACGAATGTGAAGAGAAACACAAGCAGAACCCCCACCCCGTATTATGTAGTGCCGACATATCAAGCCGGTCAGAGGTGGGCAAACCCCTGAGTCTATAAGCACAGGTAGAATGGTAACATTGGGACTAACTCTGTCCACATGCTAATTCTGACTTTCAAATGGGTACAGGGCTGTTCCGGTCTCCAGTCAGACAAGCCTAAACCCTGATGAC
Source organism: Protopterus annectens (assembly GCF_019279795.1). Classification (NCBI taxonomy): domain Eukaryota; kingdom Metazoa; phylum Chordata; order Ceratodontiformes; family Protopteridae; genus Protopterus; species Protopterus annectens. The sequence goes on along the minus strand of NC_056743.1, from coordinate 1,146,828,284 downwards.
CACATGAACACCCTGACACTCAAACACACGTGTGTGCCAGGACTATAAGCTTTGGAGTTCTGAATATCCTCGGAGTGAGTAAACATCCAGCATGGGTCCAGAGTAATAGGGAATGGCGCATGTGTAGTACGGCGGTTTTCCCAGCAGGAGAATGGATGCCTGCTGTGTAAGTGAAGTGTTGAGATGTGTGTTCGGGTAACTATGAACCATGGGTATATATATATATGAATGAAGCAGAACACTAATAGTGTAGTGGTTAGAGCATCCACCTAATGTAAAAACATTCCCGGTTCAAGTTCGAAAATAGCACATATCATTTTCCTTGTGGAATGAATGTTGCTGTGCTGTAAAGCCAACATTTAAACATGTAAAGGTGAACGTGTGTTTCGCATGGGGCCATTAACTGGATTCCTTCAATCAAAGTGGCACTGTCATAATGAATAAGGTACACGTAAGCACAAATAAGTGGCAGTAAACATATGTAACTCACAGTGAGCATATGCGAGTGCACCTGTGCGGGTGTAAGCAGCTCCCAACATAGCAAATGTATGTTTTTATAAACAGATGTAATTTATACACACACACACACATATATATATATATATATACATATATAACTATATATATATATATATATATATATATATATATATATATACACACACACACACACACACACACACACACACACACACACACACACACACATATATATATATATATATATATATATATATATTTTTTTTTTTTTTTTTTGAAGAATGAATGCCGTAAGAATAAAGCATACACAAGGGTGTGAAGGGAATCGAGAGCAACTAAGGTATTATATAGTGCTTGCAGCTTATGTCAGATAAAGCTGCCCAAGAGTGAGCAGAACACCGCTATTCACACCAGAGGCAGGGTTCTACCAGTGGGCATAACATCGTTGAACTGCTACATCTACATTACACACAGATGGAATGTAGTCCATGTTGGGGCCACCTACACTTGTAAACTGTAAATGGCCATAATCCATAACACCAGGAAAGGCACGTATGTGCATATATGAATGGCGGGAGACCCTGTGAATACATGAGGTGGTACAAAATGTGTGTAGGGCCCCAAACGCTCTGGAGAGGGCAATGTGTAAAGGTGTGTCACAGCTGCGATATCAAGTGGATAATGGCTGTTACGCATGGAAACTCAACATGGGTGGAGTGGAGGAACTATGGGTATGTGATTATGGATCCAGGAGTGCCAGGGTTGGTTGGGCCGGTTCCAATGGACTGCCCCATGTAGGTCAGCTAGTACGTAATAGGTATATATGCATACGCACATGCAGACAACAATATGTTGAAGTACATTCTCTGTAACACATGCACTCCATTTATTGACATAAATAATATGAATGTGCATAGACAAACAAAGACAGTAGCTGGAATAATAGGCTGTGCAGATGAGGAACAGGTCAAATGACACTGTATCACATCCCAATTACCATTGGTAATCCGTACATGAACATATTGCGACATAACTTGCTAAATACCGATTACAAGATAACCAAAGTGAAGTGTCGGTGTCATAATGACTAAGGCAATAGTATGCTTGTGAAGCATATATAAAACTCAATACGCATGTGTAAGTGCGTATGAGTGGGAAATGTATTGGTCAACGGACACACAGATGTACATATATTCATCAATATAAATATATATATATATATATATATATATATATATATATATATATATATATATATATACACACACATATATATATATATATATATATATATATATATATATATATATATATATATAGATATATATAAGTATAGATATATATATATATATATATATATATATATATATATATATATATGTATATATATATATATATATACAAATACACACACACATATATACACACAAAAAAAAAAATATATATATATGTGTGTGTGTGTGTGTGTGTGTGTGTGTTACTGTAAATATACACATGTACATACCTAAATTACGTTACAGCAATTACGGGTAACATATGGTCAGACCGGGCATATGTTAGTGGGAGGTCTAGTAAACAAATGTCTACCTCCCCCCCCCCCCAGTTAGGCCGGTGAGACATACAGACACGCAATAAAGGTAAATACACCGCTGCTTTCCAGACCACTGGCAGGAAACTACCATTGGGAGAGATCTGCAAGGTCTACACTTTAAACATGGATGATGGGGTCCCTTGCGGGACACCAAAAATTTGCCTTGTAGGCAAACCTTTGATGACTGACGCGACCAGGATGTAGCTGTACACGGAACAGTAGGTTGTGCAACTCTGATAACACATGGATTTACAAAACGTATGACGTGTGTCCCAACAAGGGGAGAGTGGGCAGTGTGTAGGGGTGTGTTCATACCCCAGCTGTGCTCACAGTAAAGATGAGTACTGTAGAGGGGTGTCAGGCAGGGGAATCATGGGTATGAAATAATGGGTCTATGTGTGCAGGTGTTGGTTGGCAGAGATGTATTAGGCCCATGCCGTGGAAGTAATTAATATTCCTATGTGGGTATAGCAGACGCCCATACTTCACAAACCTTAAGAGCACATCTACTGGATAGTCCGTAAATCATTGGGGGAACACATAGGGACTATATCAGTGAACTGTACCCAATTATCATGGACGTCCGTGATTATAAATCAGAATCTAAAACAGTCCCAACTAAACCCTTCCAGAACTAGTGATAATAGGTGGACAGGTGACGGAATACATGTAATGATTAACGACAACATGTATGAGTCATAAACAACACGTACCTCGACAAATGTGCATGAATACATATGCTCTGGGATTGTCAATGTGTCAGGTTAATAGTACCAATCATCTAAATGTGTTCTTGAGGGTGTTATGCAGTGTCCCTGATTCAGTGTTCATTCTCCCCCATTTATATGTGAGGTGTGCTAGTGATGGAGAGTGCATATTCCGCCGACTACCTTAGGTAGATGATAACATAATAGGTTGGGGTTACCACCTGTTCACCTTTGCAAGGAATACTCCCGTTTGAGCAGTTGTATCCTGCAAAATAAATGTTATTATGGCACATGGCCTGTGATTTAGGGAAAAGAATCCATATATTGTCTGTAGTGGCTGCATAAAATGATTATGTTGTATCAGAAACATCTAGATGTTATAGGAAACAGTATTAGCAACTATAATGCTACAAGAATAACCTTTAATTATGCAAACTGGTGAAGTAGTCTATTTTCTACTAGCTGTAGGTATGTGTTGCCTTGCCCAATCTGACATCTCTACATATAGGTCCTATAGGGCTGCCACCTTTCCAAATGGCAAAGTAGGAGCTGCTCTGTAGAAATGTCAGACGTACCAGGTCGGAACATACCTACAGCTGTGCATAGTACAGAACTATACGTATTAGCACAAATAAAAGCTTAGTCTAGTAGCAGTCCAGTTGCTTATGCTACTTCACATAACATATAGAAGTGTCATATATACAATAACTGTTACATGCAACTATTAGAGAAACGTAGAATATAATATTGTCCTGTAATCAGGACATTTACTATGTCTTGATTATTTTTGCATGACACATACGCCTAAGGAGGGACTGTCCCACGCAAAGTGGGACAGGTGTTAATTCTAAAGTCTCACCCTGGCCAATTTAAAAGTTAGCAAACCTACAATAGGTATGCAGTAGCATGACCTGGCAGATGGATGTGGGTCCCAAAACACATTTACCTATCTGCATTGCAGAGTATCGGTTCCCATGTATCAGCCAGATGAGAACAGATTGTATGAGGAACATGCATATAATATGATTAACTCATTGGACAGGCCACCGATTCCGTACAGTCGAACGCCATGCCGTCGCCTAATGGTCAGCCATACCCGATACTGTAATCATGTAGTTCAATGTAATAGGCATCACAAGGGATTGCGCCCACCCAGCATGAGTGACACATGCAAGCACCAATGTTGGTGCATGTGCAAGTGAGGGAGCGAGCGGATGTAAGCATGTTTGGCTACCAGTATACGAGTATTGCACTGGTAGAGAAATGTGGAGTCTAACCAACTGTAAGAAGCTGTAACCAGAGGTCAGCAGTGCTTAACACTGTGCAAACCCATGCACAACCGCTCCCAACTGCTTCAATGTGCCTTACTCATTCCACATCCAATGGGCTTGTTCTGGCCACAAACAAATAACCGTCCTTTGCAAGTGTTGGTAGCAACACCCTGCACACACAGCTAATGTGAATTACCAATACACCATGGCAAATATACAGACAATAGACAGTACCACACACATACCATACAGCACAGTCACCCAACAGTATAGCAATGTACCGGAAGATATGTCCGGACCACTGGTGTTTGCAGATATGGCTGTCTTGTATTTACGTGTGTGAACATGCCCAGTATGACCATTCCGCATGTTGTCAACTAACATTGCCGTCATACCTTCATGTGTTTGAGCATGTCCAGTATGGCCAACTGTATCGCATGTGTTACATGTCCAGGTAGTCAGTACTGTGGTGCCGACCTCTGCGTTGTACACTGACAGGTGGCATGCCATGTCTGCAGGGTATCGATCGGTCATGTGGCATTGGCTGTTGCTACATTTCTGCACAGCGTGGGGGGACATCCGACTGTATCCACATTCCTACATGGGGGGGGCGCACCTGACTGTTGATATATGTGTACGTTGGAAGGGGGCACTCCTGGCACTTGTACACTTTTGCTACTATTGCACTGGTATGTCAGGTACTCCATTTCAGTGTGTAGACCTACTTATTGTGCTGGCTAGAGGCATACCAGTGTACTCCAGATCTTAGCTTTAATTACCAACATATTACTTTCAGACGTCCTAGCCTTCACAACCTACATCCAACTGCCTGGCCCGCTGTAGTCTGTCTGTACGGGTCTGTGGGGGGGTCATCCATTGGGCATATTCAGAGGCCATAGTACAGCATTTGTCTGTGTTGGTCTACACCTGTTCAGCTGGTTGAGACTTGTGTGGACTGTATGGACACACATGGTGCTCAGCCCATTACCCGCAGTGGGTTATGACACCCTGTGTACTACTGGCTACTATGGTGACCCCAGTATGTGCTACAGATGTCATGGTGCCACTATGGACGTCTACTGTCTGCTGCCTTAACATTTGGCCACCAAATTCTCTTGCATGCTCACATCCATACCATAGCTACAGGTAACAACACATTCTAATACATCTGCCAATTGGTAGGTTGATTGACTTACTTTGAGGGTGTTCCAGACCTGAGGATGGTGCTGGAGGGCTGCCTATGTCTGATGCACATAGTGCACTTCCTATATATGACTGAGCACAGGTGGTGTAATGTTTGGCATCCCTTTTACTGTCTGTGTGAGTCAGAGAGGGTGACATTCCCTGGGTACCTACTGTGTCAGTGCATATGCTATGCGTTGTCTCTTTGCCAAGGCCAGATCATACTGGGCATGCCTCCTTCCACCTACCAGGTCCGGCTCTGGTTGTTCCTCCTCCGACTCTGTGCCAGTACAGCCTTGGCATTAGTGGGGGGCTGTGTGGCCCTGCCCCATGCTGTTCCTGCTGCAGCAGTTTCTGCAGGATCATATTGTGAAGCATAGCACATACCATAACAATTTGGGTGCATGTAGCTGATGAATACTGCAAGGCTCCACCGGATGTGTCAGACACTGGAACCGTGACCTGAGCATCCCAAACACACGCTCTATTATATGTCTGGCCTGTGCGTGTGCCTCATTATGGCATAGTTGTTCAGGTGTGTGTGCATTTCTGATGGGTGTCATCAGCCACGGCTCATGTGAGTACCCAGCATCCCCTACTAGGTGACCACAGGGGATGTCCATATTAGCAAAACTGTGGTACAGCTGCGTCAGATGCCATATAACGGAATCATCATAGCTTCCAGGACAGCCAGCACACACATTCAGTATAATGCCTTGGGCATCGCATACGACCTGGCAGTTAATGGAGGAGATGCCCCTGCGGTTAATGTAGGCCCTATCCTGCTCACTGGGTGGTGCTTTGATGTGTATGTGCATGCAGGCTATAGCACCCACTACTCCAGGGTAGTCTGCCATTTGGTGGAAGAGACAGGTATTGCTGGTCAACACCTCACGTGTGTTGAGGAAACGTACGTGCTCACTGGCATGTGGTGACATGGCATCCAGGAACTGGTGGAATACCCTCGATGCAGATGCCTGTGAGATCCCCATGATATCCCCAGTTGTGCTTTGGGAGGTACCTGTGGCTAGTATACCTAGGCCTACACATACCTTGGTATCCACTGGGATGAGTTCCCCTCGGCCTGTTCGATGTGTCAGGTGTGGCTGGCACAGCTCAACAATCTGCTGTAAGAGGTCTCTGTCCACCCCATAGTGCTCCACTATCTCCAGCTCATGTAGCCCCTGGTAGGTTACCCTGGGTCTGTACAGTCTTCTCTGTCTCCTCACTGAGGGTTGTTTGGCAGCATTCACATCCTCACCACCCTCAGCCTCCTGCACATGTTGGTGTATGTTGCCTACTGCAGCCCTTCTCATTTCGTTGGATTGTTTTGTAAAATTTCCCCGCATGTATACACCAGTGGTGTAGAGTGTTGAAAAACCCGAGGGTATGGTGCTTGCTCACTTTATTGTAGTGTTCTGGGCCAGGCTGGGCCTGTAATCTGCTGATTGTGATAATTTTCACCTGTTTGCCCAGTTTGTTCACCTTGACTACTCTCCAACTGCTGTTGTCCCTCCCAATTGCACTAGGCAGGTATAGACACACCCCTAGCTTAGGTGTGCTACGCCAGGAGCAATCCTGAGACACAGGGCTCCAATCTACGTACAGTATGCCTGACACCCCCCCCATGCTTTCACCTATATTCGAGTCCTGCACCCGGCTATCTATACACATTCACTCTTGGGATCTCCATCACACCCTGGGGATAAACGGGATTCACAATTGTCCACCTCATTTGCATAGTATTGTCTTCTAATGCATAGTTACATGACCCATACTGAGCCTCCCCAAAAATAACCACTGCTTACTGTTGCACAGACCCACACACAACTGGTTAAAAGTGCCTTGCTATCACCGTATTCAATGTCCTTTGTTCTTCCCAGCAACAAAACAACTGGCCTCTGCACGGCTTGAAACCAGGACTCTGCACACCACAGACGATGTGCTTTACCACTAAGCCATGACAGAGATACATGCAGCTGAGGTTATCACGTACAGCACAGGCATTCAACAGTATAGGATGTGTATTCCATCATGTAGATTTATGTGTGCTAATGTCCACACATATATATATATATATATATATATATATATATATATATATATATATAAACACACATATACATATACACACACATACGTAGATATAGAATATATATCTCAACAGCGGACCATGTGACACCAAAGCATTAGATAAGAATGAAAAGGAAACCACATGCGCATCCTGCATTATGTACTGGTGTTAATATCAAGGCAAGTGTGTTTCTGTGCATCACACGGGTTCAGACTATATTAAGGGTAAGAATAGGGCTGTTGACATTACTCACCAGACCTTTTGCCGAATGTATGTGTATGTCTTGCCAAACCAGTCTCTTGGCCGACATTTATGGCCACTATATAGGAAAACAACAAAACACGCTCCTCAACACATCCAGTAGCTAGCCACTCACAGACACCAGCACATAGAATATGACTGCCAAACACACACACTTCTCATGCCTTGGAATAAAACACCTATCTGTCTATTCTATCACACTACAGCATTATGCAGTTACAGAACGCGCTACCGCAATTACAGAGACACAGCACTCCCAGAGGTGTACTTCTAGGTGGTTGACATCATCAGCAATGGCAACATCGGCAATAGGGATTATATGGAGTGTGAGCAGTCTAAAAGCATTATTTTGTCCCTTGGCAAATGGAGACACACACACACACACACACACACACACACACACACACACACACACACACACACACACACTCACAGCTGGCATGACTGGGATTAGAACACCTCCCTAACTACCTTATCACCTTTCAGCATTAATGCAGTTACAGAATGCGTTACCGAGACACAGCACTCCCAGAGGTGTACTTGTAGGTGGTTGACATCATCAGCAATGGCAACGTCAACGATAGGGATTGTATGGAGTGTGAGCAGTCTAAAAGCATTTTTTGTGCCCAGGGCAGACAGAGACACACACAGTTGGCATAGCTGGAATTAGAACACCGACCTAATTACTTTATTACACTACAGCATTACGCAGTTACAGAACGCGCTACCCAGATTACTGGGACACAGCACTCCCAGAGGTGTACTTCTAGGTGAGTGACATCATCAGCAATGGCAAAGTCGGCGATAGGGATTGTATGGAGTGAGAGCAGTCTAAAAGTATTATTCTGTCCCCAGGCAGATGGAGACACACACACACACACACACACACAGTTGGCATGGCTGGGATTAGAACACCAACCTAACTACTTTATCACACTATATATTACTCAGTTACAGAATGCACTACCGAGATTACTGGAGTACAACACTCCCAGAGATGTACTTCTAGGTGGGTGACATCATCAGCAATGGCAAAGTCGGCGATAGGGATTTATGGAGTGTGAGCAGTCTAAAAGCATTATTCTGTCCCCAGGCAGATGGAGACACCCAAACACACACAGTTGGCATGGCTGGGATTAGAACACTGATCTAACTACCTTATCACACTACAGCATTATGCAATTACAGAATGCGCTACCTAGATTACTCAGACACAGCACTTCCAGAGGTGTACGTCTAGGTGGGTGACATAATCAGCATTGGCAAAGACTGCAATAGGGATTGTATGGAGTGTGAGCAGTTTAAAAGCATATTTCTGTCCCCAAGCAGATGGAGACAAACACACGCCAGTGGTGGGATCAGGACAACTGCCTATCTACGGACCACTATTACAATACTACATAGATGTGAGCCACGCCACAGACACTACACCTTTCAAGACTGTCAATATGAACTTCTAGGAATGCGGACATTGACATGGATGCTGGGAGTTACAATGTACATACCTGTGAACCTGTGTGTTCAATGTAGGAATTCATCCTGAAGTGGGATATGGCCATCTGTTGACTGGATGACTACTATCACTATACAGGGTTACAATGGCCATGCCCATACACATAGAGGCACATAATCGACACAAGGTGTCACTGGGCATGCTGACACACTTATTAGCACAGGGCCATTTGGAATGCACTATGTGTCCATCTACACAATGTTATACTAGGCAGGCTCACACACTTATTAGCACAGGGCTGTTTTGTATGCACTCTGATTTTAAACACGGAAGGGCACAGTGGCCATGCTATTACAGTTAGACATAAACAACACATTGTAATGGACTCTGGTGTCGATAGTTGTCATTTTTTGCAGGAACGCTGCACTACATATATCTGACACCGGTCTTCTACACAACATCTGCTGCTGTCTGTCACCTTAGATGTACCAATCTAAACCTGGCACACTACTACCACCCATGGTGATGTCCTGCCAGGAGTGGCTACTTCGCCCATATAGTGCCATTCACAGTCGAATGTCCTGAGACCAGGTTAACACCCTGACACCTAGAGGACAACTGCATTGTATGTGTATGCTAAACAGTGCTAGATGTGTAGCATTCATAATCACAGCTGCCCAATGTAGATCCAAAAATGGGGAATACTGACATCTGTGCAGTAAGGAACACCTGGCTGAAGGCTCAGTTGTGCACAATAGCACTACCACCTTATACCTCGGATACAGACATGTGGACCATAACACAGGTACGGACCACTCCAGGTGGTGGTCATGAAGGCCACTCACATGTACTGACCAGTACACCCTCAAAAGGCATCACAGATGTGTCAGGTGCAGATCACAGTGTCAAAAGCCACATTCTAGGATGTAGCCCTCAGACATCACCATGTCCTTGGACCAGCAACACACATCCATACATGTGGTAGAACATATAATAGTAAAACACCATGTGACCCATGACCTGTGGACTGTACCTAGCTCTACATCAGCTGTGCAGACTACCCATGTACTGACACAGTTGCATCATGTGTTATGCAATGCAATGATACCACTGCTCATAACCAGGTCGGCTGTACACATAACAGGGGCCCTGGGTCATATACAGCAGTAACAGATGACTGTTGCTGTACTCCAGTAAACACCTTCATGTTTGGATATGACATACATGTACCTGCTGTGGATATGTACATGCCACACACACACATACAGCACATATGTATATAGCATAGCTATTCATGCAGACAGGTGGCTACAGTAATTACACACATGCACATGGAAGGTAGGTCCATGGCTGTTGAATGCTAACAGTGCATAAGGTGTGATATCAATGTTGACTGAGTTAACATTCCCTCTGTACTGGTTATCCATGACAACTATCATATCATACAACAGTCCATGTGTCATATATGTCATCACACATGTCCACCAATTGCAATGCCTACAAACATGGCTAAATGACAGGAATGTAGGACCTACACACATGTACATGTAGTGATGTGCGTTCAGCTACCATGTGTGTGCAATAGCTGATGTTTGCAGGTGACATGTGTCTTACTACAACATGCAGTTGCAATGCAACCCCATCATTGCCAACTGTATATGGTGATATACTGACAGTATGGTAAGATGTACATCAGGTATGGATGGATGTGTGGACTTAACTAAGTGGTGGGCCATCTTTGCAGATGGATGTTTGCTGAGGACAGCTCACAGGTGTGTCACAAGCAGTCCTACAATAACATGTGCAAACACTAAGCTATGTTTCTGTTAATTGAAGGGGAACACATACAACCTACACAGTGGTCAGGGTGTCACTGACTGTAAATCACTTGACACCTGTAACACTTAAGACCACCCATGTGCATATATCAGTACAATTACCAAAGGTAGTGTCGGTACACATTGTAATGCAGGCAATACTGCTGCATGTCTGTCATATGTATCATAAGATAACAGGTGCTTGATTCACAGTACTGCCATGTGTGTTTGCTTGTATGTCCATATATGCCACATATGGTGGGGAATACATCCCAATTGTTACTCACTCTCCTGTACACTGTTGTAGAGATCTGTACATACTGCATTGTAGAAAGTAAGACATAGGCAGGGGTGGGGTCTGTATCACACACATGTGCGCTATCTGTATGTGCATGACATAGGTGCGTTCAATTGTGGACTCCACAGTGTGTGTGTTTGTGTGTGTGTGTGTGTGTGTGTGTGTGTATGTATGTATGTATGGCTGTCTGGTCCATGGAGTGAGGATGTATGTTACCATAGTGAACAGATAGGACCCCTAAACCCTCCAGGTGATGCAATCTACTACCCTGTTGATGCCGTTGATCTTAGGCATTACTGACTACCTGTACATGTGTATTCTCTGTGTCACGTCATGTGGGTGCACAGTACTGTAATGGTGATTACCACATAGGCAGGGGTCCTCACCTCAACACTATCAAGTGTGTGTGTGTGTTACAGTGTCATTGACCCCATGAATGTGGGTGTGTTACTGTGTGTCTGAATACATGTGTGCGAATACCTGTGTGTGTGCGTGTGTGTGTGTAGTTGTGTGTTCTCATCCTGTAATGTGAATGTGTATTACTGCTACACAATGAGGCCTCAAGCTATCAACTGGCCTCTACCCTTGTCATCAGCTAGACTGCTATGTAAACTCCCCACCCCATGTAAGTGTACCTGTAATGTCACCCAGTATGGATGTCATGTCTCTAGCCACTGTAGCTTAGTACACAGCTCCCATGCTCTTGGATCAGTAGATGTGTAGACATCTTTGGAATGTCAGCCTTTCTAACAGTGAGGTTGAAGCTACTAATAGCATGCTGGTATTGCCATACATACCTGTGAGTAGTCCACATTTACACAAAGGAAACTAACGACAAACACTGACACTCAACGGCACATGCAATTAGACCTGAAGGAGGGAAGCAGGACATCATGACCAACATGCTGTTACTGTTGTTACCAAGACACATACTGTGAGCAGAAAACAATGCATTCTAAACCTGTACTACATGGTATGTCTGCTGCATGTCAACAGTACACAACAATTGTAATCTACACTTATCTCCCTATTCTGTTCAACCTGTGCATCAGACCATATGAGCATGTCCCTGCACCGATGGTGTGGATGACAGGGATGTGGCACAGGCATCATCATATGCACAGGGCGATAATGTTTGCCAGGGGCCTAGGCTGCACCAGTGGATGACATCATGTGTGTGGGTTAGGGCCTGTGATCTAATTGGCCATGTGTGGTTGTTATGCATGTGTGTGTTACGGTGCCCTACAGATGGTTCTGGTGTGTGCGTGTATGTGTGCACACAGTTCTGTCATGTGTCTGGCCTACACAGGGGTATTATTGACAGCTCCAGACTGTAACCACGTGACCTGTGCCTGCCAGGGGTTGCACGGGCACAACCAGGCAGAGGTGCAGATTGGGTACTGCCTGATGACACATGTCCACTGGAACAGTGTCACCATTGGGACCATCCAGGGCCACGTGGACATGGCCTGCTGTGTCCTGGTGTGGACAGCACAGCACCAGCTGCACTGCTGCTGCTACTGCCACTATGGGAGTGGGCATGTGAGGTACCTCGTTCACGTAGACCTGCACCAGGTGACGTAGCTGGTCTACATCCACGTGCCCTACACCTCACTCCTACCAGATGTTCCAGCACAGACAGCTCACACTTGCGGATTGTCATGCCACGGTCAAGGATTCCAACCATGTCACCCAATCGTCTGTCCAAAACCTCAACAATATGCTGTTGAGCATTTGCCATTGCCTGGATGTTATTGTTTAAAGAACGGATAGCAGCCCACTGAAGCCTCTGCCCTTCTCTGTTCTGCCATTCAGCATGTGCCTGTGCCATCATTACAGCCTGAAACATGTGTCTGGTGACACCAGCTGCTGCGCTCTGTCCTGCAGGGGCATGTCGGCCAGAAGTCCTCCTACGAGCATCATTGGCCACATGAAATTTCCTCAGTACAACACTCTGCTACATGCGGACAGTTGTCATCCACGCCACATCATCCACAACATCCCTAAATCACAATTTATGAGGATGAAAAGAATATGTTCTTCTCCAGAGGATGGCTCTAAGTCTTGTGATGATCTTGTTAATAGATTTGTTGATCGTGGATATCAAAAACATATCATTGCTAAATCTTTGAAAACAGCTAACCATTCATCACGTTCTGATTTATTACAATATAAATCTAAACAACAGTTCAATCCTAGGTCAAGGCATAATCCCACTTTGAGGTTAGTTACCACTTATGGGGCTAATACCAATCGATTTGTTGATATAATCAACCAACATTGGGACATTTTACGTTCTCATGAAATTCTGAACGGTATATTACCCCAACAGTGTTCTTTTTCTTACCAAAGAGGTAGAAATTTAAATTCTTTTCTAACCCACTATAAGAGACATAGTTCACAGTATCCATTACAGACCACTTTGGAGGGAAGAACATTGAAGGGAAGTTTTCCATGTGGTCATTGCCTATTTTGCAAACACATGCCCAAAACTAGTGAGTTTTCCAGCAGAAATACATCCCAGGTTTTCGAGATCAGGATGTTTTCCAATTGTAGTTCGGATTGGGCAGTATACTTGGCCACTTGTAACTGTTCGGCATTTTATGTGGGACAGACCTCCAGGCCTGTTAAACTTAGGGTTTGTGAACATATTAGTGCGATTAGACACAAACGCATGACTAATGCTTTGTATAAACATACCCTTGAACACCCTTCTGCTCATTTCACATTTATTATTATAAACAGAATCACTTTACATAGACAAATGAAAGCAGGATGGCACAAGAAACTCAATGACATGGAGTATAAATGGATTATAAGGTTAGGGGGTCTTTTTAGACCAGGATTGAATACATTGGAACCAATTCAATAGGTTGTAAATACATGTGTATTTCTATTTTTATGTTGCAATTTATTAGGCTATATGGATTCTTTATACCCATTATGGGTGGGTCTTATAGGTTCACATAAACCACATATTTTAGCCTTATATATATTGTGTCATATATTCATAATGGCAGGTTATTTGTTTGGGGTATACTTGCCATAATTGTTATATGCAACATACAATTAGTAGTTTGAATATAGGTTTATGTCTGCCTAAATATTTTGGATTATACATATGTATATTTACATTGTAATTTATTTATTTTTTGTCTAAACACCAAATGAAATTTTGAATATGTGGGTTGAATTATGTGTAAATTATGTGTAAACTCTTAATTTAGCTAGCATAATGCATTTATAATGGGCAATATCTCTTTAAGAGAGGGACTATAAGTAAGTCTCATAATGGTGATGTCTTATTTTCTTGGATATTGGGCATTGAGAAAGGCTAACACTAGCCGAAACCGGTTTGCTTATTCAGCATGGTTTTGACCATTGCTGATATCATGATTTATTGAAGCAATAAAACTATTATCTACAACATCCTAACAGCTGGTCCGTTTTGGTGTTTTCGGTTTGTTTGCTATTTGGGACCGTGCAGTTGATCTTACGTGCGTGATAATTTGGGTTTGGTTGCAGTCGCAAGTTCTTTCTTTCACGCTGGGGACGCCTGGATGTAGATGCTTCTTCATCATTGGTTAATATTGTCCATGGGATTTCTTTTTTCGTCTATATTTGCAAGATTTGTTTTTTGAATTCTACCCACATTGATAGATCCATTTTTTGGTGTTTGGTCGCTGATGGGTCCGGACTCATTTTACTTTGCAGGATATCTTGCAGGGCCGGGACATTGAATTATACATGTGTGTTTGGGTTGGTGGCCTTACTCCATGATCGGAAGTTTCGGAAAGTACTGTTCGATATTTATCTTCGTCGTCCAGCTTGGATGGAACAGCCTATGTCAATATATGCTTATTTTACAAGGTACTGTTGGGAACTATTTTTTTCTGAAATTTTGAAGAGCGTTTTTGTCTTCTTACAGCTCTTTTGCCGATAAGACAATTACAAATATTCCATATTGCATGTCATTATTGACATTGGGATATTTTTTCAAGCAATTTAGCTCAGACTGGACTATTCTAATTTCGTTTTCAAACTGGAGACATTTGTTTAACAACAGTTTCTTTTGCATTCTACGGAACGGGGGCCATTTTGACTTTCTTGGCCGTTCTCTTATGGACAAATTTATACAAATATTATGTGATTATTGTGAATATATGTATGTTATATTATTATAATACGTTTTTTCACATTTCGGGCAGGTGTTCTATAGGCCATTTGGACTTGGATATAAGACAGGAGAGAGCTATATTCATGTAATAAGGTTCATTTATGTCATATTGTTTAAACAGAGTTTCATTATTTTGGCTTGCGTCTGTGGGGTTAGTTTATTATGAACGGTCCATTGTCTTTGAAATAGGGGTTTGGGCCTGTCAGGATATCTGTGCGATTGCAGGGAGAGACCAATATGATTAGCTTACTAATGTGTATAGTGGTCAGGGTTGTTCATCGCAACTTTTAGGATTATAGATCATTCATATTAGGATATTGCATCTTTTGGACACCAATTATTCATCACATAGGGTCATTACATTTGTATTAGATAGACTCAGGTTCTCTTGGGTTTAATTAGATACAGGGGGTAGGAAGTGTACTGTTCTAAACTGTTTTTTGGATGTTGATTGGCATTATTGGTTGAGACACACTGATTATTACTTTCGTTGGATTCAATTTTCTGGAACATTTCCAGCAATAATCAGTTTATATATTTGTTTAACTAGGGGTGGGTAAAACATGCAAAATATGTTTAACATTGTAGTATTATATTTTCAGATCAAAACAAGGAGATTCTAACAATTTTATTCAGGGGCAATATTGTCCAATATTATACCAGATGAGAAGAAGGTCGTTCTGGTTTAACATTTTTTAAGGCTGCTCAAATTTTGTTTAATATGGATTACATCAGTACCAGATGAGACGAAGGTCATTCTGGTTTATAATAACTATTAATATTTTTTACCTCTGGGAAGTTGGCAGACATTTTCATACCAGAGGAGATGAATATTATGATTATTCTGGTTTATTTTAATTTGGCCTAATATAGATCACATGAGCACCAGATGAGACGAATGTCATTCTGGCTTATTTTGATGTCTTTTGTTTTTTGATTTTTGAACATGCTAAACTTTTTGCACTTTCTATCAGGAAATTGGTCTATTTCTAGGTTTTGTCCTACTCATTAGTATCAAGAGACTGGTGGGGTCCATGATTATTGCCAGAGATATTTATATATCTTTTGTTATACACAATAACATGGGTTCTTATTATGGTGCATAGTAGAGTTTTTGGTTTTTGGTCTGGAATATAATATTTTAGAAAGGTTTATACAAATTTTTCTTTCAATTATAGACAGATTGTGTATCTTTTTCTGTCTGTGATTATTCCATACTGGCTATTGCAGTCTGGAAGTGTTTCAGAAACTTTAAAATATTGTTTTTTTTCATCATAGTGCCTTTTTGAACCATTCTAAAATGGATTTAAATGACATTTTACATGGATTGTCAGCCGATAGGGACAATTTGGAGGTGTTTGGCTTGACCAATAATGCCAGCTCAGAGAGTACTGAATTTATAACTAATGATGAACAAAAATGTAGTTATACATTTACTAAATTGGGGAGACACATGAAAATTTTACGTACGAATGTTTGGCATATGAAGCTGTTCAAGGCTTATCAAGCCAAGAACATAACACCAAGGGAGTTGAGGGTACGACTACAACCTTTGGTGGCACATATTGATGAGGAGTTATCTAAGGATTGGGCAGATGCACAACATTCAGCATCTATGCTTTTTGTTAGTTGTTTGTTAAAATACTATGATAGAACTATTTCTAATAATCTGTCAGACATTCAAGGTTTATGCTTGGAGGCTGAACAATTCAACAAGCAACAGTATTACTCTCAGCATATCTCTAATTTAGCTAAAGATTTGTCTATTCTAGAAAAACAATTGATGAAGAGAAAGATCAACAAATTTCAGCGTGATCTCATGGATTATGAAAAGGGGAAGCCCTTTATTAGTCAAAAAACAGTAAGATTCAGTGAACCTAAGATTAATCAAAGGGTTAATTATAATAACAAGAAAAGACCTAGGTCAATTCTTAGACATGCACACACCTCCTCAGATTTTACTTCTGAGGAAGAAACCTATTCCACGTCCGATGGAGAAGTGTCCTCACGTCAGGCGTCCCCAGTGGCCAAAAGAAGACAGATGCCCCCTTTAGATCAAAGGGCAGGAGGAGGGGGGGCAGAAAACATAGATTCAGGTTCAAACACCCCAACTCTACAGAATCTGTTGCAACAGATGATACAGTAACTAATCATGTTCATAACATCTCTTCTATTGTTCTTTCCCCTGCTCAGATTACACTTTTGAATAAAGGATTGAACTTTGTTCCAAGTTCTGTGGTTCCGGAACATGATTTATTAAATGATGTTAACAATTTTTGTAGACTACTCAATCTGAAAATATTTTTTTCAGATAAGAATGATTCTCAAAGATCTACTGAATTTAGATTCAGAAAATCCACTTTTGTTGCTCCGATGAACAAACATGTCTCTATTTTCAGGGAATGTATCATGAAGGAGTTACATTATGCTAATGTATATCAACCACATTTTAACAATTTAAGCCATAGGGAAAGACAGGCTTTATTAGAGCTTAAGAACAATCATCAGCTAGTCATTACAATGGCAGATAAAGGAGGTGCCATAGTGGTCATGGACTATCAAGCATATCATAATGAAGCTCTTCGACAGTTGTCGGACACTAGCTATTATAAACAGCTTAAGTTGGATCCTACTTTACGTTTCAAGGCTGAAATAGACAGGTTTTTGGAGGTGTCAATTACTCAGGGGGTAATTACGGAAAAGGTAGCTAATGAACTACAGGTGGAAGAACCCATTCCCCAATACCTGTATCTGTTACCTAAAATCCACAAGGATGCAAAAAACCCCCCAGGCAGACCCATTGTTTCTGGGCGTGGTTCTTTAACTGAACCTTTATCTAGCTTCCTTACTGTATATTTAAAACCATTACTGAAACATATTCGATCACGTATACAGGACACAACGGAGTTTCTCAATATAGTTCAAGACTCACAATTGGAATCCTCGTGGTGGTTGTGTACCCTTGATGTGGCCTCATTATATACCAGCATACCACATGAACTAGGCATTTTAGCTGTTTCATATTGGCTTTATAAATCAAAATTATACTCTACAGAATTCAATAATTTTTTGACTAAATTAACTGAATTTGTGTTATGCAAAAACATTTTTCATTATAATGGCCAAGTTTATTGGCAAGTTAATGGAACAGCTATGGGGGCGTCCTTTGCCCCCATATATGCGGATCTGTTCATGGGTTATTTTGAGGCCACATATATATATGATACGCATCACAATTCTTTTTTGGCAAATCTTGATATTTGGAGAAGATATCTGGATGATTGTTGGATGGTGTGGCGTGGAACTAAGGAACAACTTTCCAAATTTGTGGACTATTTAAATGACAACAGTTTTGGAATTCGTTTTTCAGTCAACATAGAACATGATAGCATTGTGTTTTTGGATGTTTTGATCACTAGACTTCAGGATCACACTTTAGCTACATCGGTCTATAGGAAATTTCCTCAGTACAACACTCTGCTACATGCGGACAGTTGTCATCCACGCCACATCATCCACAACATCACTAAATCACAATTTATGAGGATGAAAAGAATATGTTCTTCTCCAGAGGATGGTTCTAAGTCTTGTGATGATCTTGTTAATAGATTTGTTGATCGTGGATATCAAAAACATATCATTGCTAAATCTTTGAAAACAGCTAACCATTCATCACGTTCTGATTTATTACAATATAAATCTAAACAACAGTTCAATCCTAGGTCAAGGCATAATCCCACTTTGAGGTTAGTTACCACTTATGGGGCTAATACCAATCGATTTGTTGATATAATCAACCAACATTGGGACATTTTACGTTCTCATGAAATTCTGAACGGTATATTACCCCAACAGTGTTCTTTTTCTTACCGAAGAGGTAGAAATTTAAATTCTTTTCTAACCCACTATAAGAGACATAGTTCACAGTATCCATTACAGACCACTTTGGAGGGAAGAACATTGAAGGAAGTTTTCCATGTGGTCATTGCCTATTTTGCAAACACATGCCCAAAACTAGTGAGTTTTCCAGCAGAAATACATCCCAGGTTTTCGAGATCAGGATGTTTTCCAATTGTAGTTCGGATTGGGCAGTATACTTGGCCACTTGTAACTGTTCGGCATTTTATGTGGGACAGACCTCCAGGCCTGTTAAACTTAGGGTTTGTGAACATATTAGTGCGATTAGACACAAACGCATGACTAATGCTTTGTATAAACATACCCTTGAACACCCTTCTGCTCATTTCACATTTATTATTATAGACAGAATCACTTTACATAGACAAATGAAAGCAGGATGGCACAAGAAACTCAATGACATGGAGTATAAATGGATTATAAGGTTAGGGGGTCTTTTTAGACCAGGATTGAATACATTGGAACCAATTCAATAGGTTGTAAATACATGTGTATTTCTATTTTTATGTTGCAATTTATTAGGCTATATGGATTCTTTATACCCATTATGGGTGGGTCTTATAGGTTCACATAAACCACATATTTTAGCCTTATATATATTGTGTCATATATTCATAATGGCAGGTTATTTGTTTGGGGTATACTTGCCATAATTGTTATATGCAACATACAATTAGTAGTTTGAATATAGGTTTATGTCTGCCTAAATATTTTGGATTATACATATGTATATTTACATTGCAATTTATTTATTTTTTGTCTAAACACCAAATGAAATTTTGAATATGTGGGTTGAATTATGTGTAAATTATGTGTAAACTCTTAATTTAGCTAGCATAATGCATTTATAATGGGCAATATCTCTTTAAGAGAGGGACTATAAGTAAGTCTCATAATGGTGATGTCTTATTTTCTTGGATATTGGGCATTGAGAAAGGCTAACACTAGCCGAAACCGGTTTGCTTATTCAGCATGGTTTTGACCATTGCTGATATCATGATTTATTGAAGCAATAAAACTATTATCTACAACATCCTAACAGCTGGTCCGTTTTGGTGTTTTCGGTTTGTTTGCTATTTGGGACCGTGCAGTTGATCTTACGTGCGTGATAATTTGGGTTTGTGTACATATACAATACAAATATATTGTGGATTGTGACTCACGTCGCTGAGGTGTATACACACTAAACCATGATGTGGAATGTGTGACACAAGTCACCGAAGGCCATATGGATGACACCCCTGCACAACTGCAAACATATTTTAGCTGCCTGGCAACCATGTCCACACATGGCAGACTTGTCAATACACCATGTACCACATGACATTTGTGTACCACACACATGAGGTGCATGGCTGACAGTGATGTCCAACAGCAGCAAGAGAAATGTACTGTATCTGTGGCCTGATGTGGTTGTCTGTGTATGTATGTGGATGCTGTAAAGGTGACTACTGTCATGCTGTGACACAGTCATGATGTTCAACACATCTTATGTGGTCGAATGATGTTACACCTCCACAAGCTGTGCACAGGCCTGTAGGATGTCCAGTGTTCCACATCTGCAATATAACCATTCAACAAAAGGCTATAGTTGGACCATGTGTAGCCAATGTACAACAGGGTGTACACACAAACACATCACATCTACTGTGTGTTGCTACATGTCTCTGGCCATCCTCCATGGCCATGTGTGAACATGTGTTGGCCAAACGGTTGTGATGGCCGTCTATCTCACATGTCTGTGTTGTCCCATATGACATACACAAATAGATGTCATATACTCCACTGTCCACAGGGTAATGCAAACAAAGGGTTGGTATGTTTGGTATGTGGTGTATGTTTTATGGGATAGTGAGACAATTTTGCAGCTGGCCCACTACATGTCATGGACATGTCAGATGGCACATCACGATGTGTGCACTCATAGCAGGGGCATAATCCACAATGGTGAATCCTGTGGGCTGCCCATACCCCAGCTCACTGTGTAGTACTGTTTGTGTACCCCACATGTACAGTTCTGATGTGTAGTACATGTTCCTACATTGAACAACACCTCCACCGTTGTATGCACAGCTGTCCACACATCTAGCAATGACAGTTTCTGAGGTTTCATGTCGGTGTTTCACTTAGTTTGTAAGTATTGCACATGGGTAGCCATTGTGATGGATTGCAGATGGGACCTGTATATTGTGACCGGACCATACATTATGTATATATGTGTTAAATGGCCACATGGTGAATAGATCTGTGCATTAACATGCCTGATACTTATAACTGTCTCACCTGCAATGGCCTGCTGTCTTAGCGGAATGCCAGAGGTACCTATATAGGGGTGACACAGCAGTATGATCATTATCCACGCCTGTATGACAGCTACAGCGTGCAATGTGCATGTTAACACATTTGCCAGTACAATAGGATATACTATGGAGTATGCACATGTGTGCATACACAGAGTAGCATACTATACTATGTGACATGTGTGTATACATGTCTTGCATATGATGTTACATTACATATTGCACAGTGACACGTGCAACTATATGGGATATAATAGTTATATGTGCAGTAGTGACTTACCAGGCAACTCCAGGCTCGGTGGTTGAGAGACACCCACCTCCACGATGTCAGCTATGGCTTGTTGATGCTGCTCTGCCGGTGTTCCCAGGTTGGTCAGTAGCTCCTCAGTACATGTGAGTGGGGGCTGGGTTGGTGGCCCACCACCTGTTGCACCTTGTTCCCTGAAAATTGCATTTGCACGCTGTTTTGCACATCTGATTAGGTCCGTGCAGTGCCTGTGCACCTGCTGTATGTGCGGTTATGGCCACCCACATCATTAACCTTCCTGCGAAGTTCCTGCCACAGGTCATCCCACTGCTGTGCATTCTGTGGTACATGGCTAAACAGGACATCATAGATGTCTTGGAGGTAAGGTATAAGGGCCTCATCCTCCAAGCATGTATAGGCTGGTAGCCTTGCTTGCGGCATACCTGGAAGACATAATGATGGAGACAGGTCACAGTATCTCAGAGATGCACAGAGATACAGCTGCACATACATGTGTATCACATTTATTACATATAAATAGTTGTCTTTGCAAATATTCATGACACTGACACCATTGACATGTTTGTGTCATACACATGTGACACTCAATGGGGACCGGATATTATCACCATATATGTGTGTCACCTGATTACATTACTCATACTCCATGTGGATGCTGTCTTGATGTGGGCATGTCTGTTTGCCTGTTCCGGTGTTCTTACCTATCAGCACATGCCTGGATGTGTCCACATTAATGCTGTCGACCTTGATACTGTGTATATGTCACATATAAACACTTACACTGCCTTGACGGACATGACCTGTGACACTACAGACATGCACACGAAGGCTTTACATGCATGTGTTTTGCCATGTACATCTATACGGCACTGTACAGCAGTTCAACATCCTGCCAGGTATCGCCTGTGTTGCACATGTGATACACATGGGACACTGGCTAGCCTGATGGTATTTGCAGGGATAGCTATCAACTATAGCATGTACGGCCAAGGTCATCTAGTAGTCTGTATGCCCTGGGCCATGTATGAGCCTAGGATGTAAGGTTACCTAGCTGTAGCTGACAGCCGTGTTTCCAGCGCCAGGTGAAGCAGTGCCACATAACTAATCCACACGGTTAATGATACATCTGCCATACGGTCATCACACCATGTCTGACAGAGGTGAAATGTGCAGCTTTGCTGGACAGGGTTGCATAGTATGGCAGGAGTATGTAATGTGTATGGCACACGGATCTGTCCGGCATGTGGTGATCCTTGTACTAGGAAGGTGGATGTCCATGAAGTATGTATTTGAGATCAGGATATGTACATGTAGCATGTCCAACATCACAGTGTTGGACATGTCTTTATGCAGGGTAGGCATCATGCTACATAGTGGAGATGAGGATTGTGAAGGCTGGTGTCGGCCATCCAAACATGGCCAATACCTCTTAAAGGTGATATGTGATCCGATATAGGTCACTTGAGTGATGAGTATGGCTGAACAATGATCTCCATATTCATGGACGGCACCCTGTCATGACTAGTGTTGCCACTTATGATTACCTAATAGGCTTGGTGATGTCACTAGCTCAGGGAGGTAAACTGCACAGCAGCATCCCTTACACACAGTGTCCATTATGTTGACCACTGCCTAGGTGGCAGTTCATGGGTACAGGATTATTAACCTAGCGGTGACAATGCAATATGCAGCCATCAGATTGGGCACATATGTCACACACCTCACCCACAAAGCCCCTTCTGTATGTTGTCCACAACACTGAGTCAGCTATTGCTCCTAGGTCATAGCCATTCACATACTTACATAGGCAGATGCCTCCCATTTGTCTGTGTGGTATGGTCTACAATGAGGGGGAGTACAACGAATTAACCCTGTTTTACTGTAACTGGCAATGGTGTGATATGCACATATTAATCAGACACCTTCTGTAGTGTTGGTTCTGTCAAAAGTCCACTGGCAGAACACTCCTGTGACATACGAATGTACATCTAGTATACTGAGTTTAGGTGGAACACAGTATGGGTGATGATGTCCTATGACCTGTCACAGGTATGATATGCAGTGTGAAATCATCCCTAATCTCATCTTCATCTGTACTGCTAACAACATATACGTTGATTAAGGTTCATGGCCTTTCAGACCAGACTCAGCAGGGTAGTAGTAGTGCAGTGCCTCCCATTATGAGTGGTGTCTCCACTTTGTGGGTTGGGATAACTGTTGGTGTGCACCATTCAGTGTTTTCACAGACTGACATGAAGCTATGTTATACATGATGTGTATGTGTAGAGAAAACTGTTTCGCCATATGTGTATTATACAACCAGGGATGTGGACAGGTTCCATGCAGCCTGAGTGCACCTTGTACCATCATAGTTATGGTTACAGGGGCTCTGTAATGTACATGGATATATGATTGTGTACCTGTTGGGGGGCAGTGTATTTATGTTATCCAACACCCTATCTGTATTGCTTATTCATGCTCAGCACTTGTTTAGAACATGCAAGCACTACATGAGCTACTAATTGCTATAGCACTCAGTCCTCCTCATTACCTACAAGTAAACACTGTTTGTACTTACATTTTCCACTTGCTTAGAGTAAAACAGCTCTTGTACACACTTTCCTCACTTATCTAGTGGGAAATAGTTATATATTCAGGCATGTCCAAGTATCAATTCCCAGTGTTCTCGCCTGTCTATATGATGAATATGGGCATCATGAGGCAATATAGAAATTGTCTTGTGTACACAGTCAATACCCCCCTCCTAACATCCAACACTACAACCTGTGGGAGATGCACATATCTAGCTATGCTGCTGGTAAAGCTCTCTTCAACCCAGACTGAACCTGACAATCATGTGGGGATGTTAAATGTTTTCACCACACCACACTCATCACATAGTCTCACTAGATCTCCACCACCACAGGCCACACATAATAAGACAACAACATTTGCGGAGCCTCTCAATACTACTCTGTCTAGGCAACAGAGAACTTCAAAGCAGAAATGCAGGCAGCCCCCATCCCCAACACAACACCAATTACTTATAGCCCACAGACTCAGTGTGCCCATCAACCACAGCCAATAGGGCAAAATAACGTACCCAACACACTAGTCATAGGTGACTCTATAGGCAGTCACACTGATGTCCCACTCACCTAGCTACACAAGGAGATAGTTACTGTCAGCTGCCTGTCATGTAACAGGATCTGCAACATAACCTATGCACTCAGGTCACTCCTCAACAGGTACAATATGACTG
Source organism: Protopterus annectens (assembly GCF_019279795.1). Classification (NCBI taxonomy): domain Eukaryota; kingdom Metazoa; phylum Chordata; order Ceratodontiformes; family Protopteridae; genus Protopterus; species Protopterus annectens. The sequence continues at coordinate 1,146,803,225 of NC_056743.1, read as the reverse complement.
TGTCATTCTCCATGTTAGTGTGATTGCCCTGAGATGTACCTTTCTGGACTACATGTAAAGAGACATGGAGTAGCTCTCCGATCTTGTAGCCCAGGCAGATATCGCCCTAGCCCTGAGTAGCATTCTGCCATCATCCAGACTGATAACGCAGTACAAGGACAAAATGATTTACTTCAACAATTGTCTATGCTTCTGGTGTCATTCCAAGGGTATCCAGTATCTGTCTGCTTTGAATGACATGGTCGACAGAACACGATGCTTTGGCACAGATTGCCTGCACCTGTCAGCCCTGGATTCTGGATAATGGCTAAGGCTCTTGCTGCTCCTATAGTGCCTGTTTTAGGCATGTTTCAAATAACATATTCACCACCATAACAGGAACAGGCAAGCAAAACCTGAGGGTAATGCTACTCAATGCTTGATGTCTTCATCTCAAATGCACTCACCCAAGGTGCTCCATGTAATGGACCACTTTGATATCTGTGCAGTGACTGGGACCTGCTTCTAGGCTCCTGAGAGCACCCCTGCACTACCAGGCTATTACTCATACCACACCTTTCAGTCATGTAACCAGGACCGGAACACCCATGGAGGAGGTGTTTCCATATTTCCTAAGGATATCCACACCTCCAGGCTAGTTGCTTAGCACAATGCATCAGAGGTTATCCAAGTACAACTAACTCTGGCCATAACTGCTATACAAATTGTAGCTTGCTACAGATCCCCCACCATACCCCACGGTTAATGGTCCTTACTTCTTGGTGTACTGGAAAGTAGGGTTCAAACAGACACACTACTGATGTGTGACTGACACTACCCCACCATTAGCTGGGATACCTACTCATGTACCGACACATTAGGCCAATGCTTTCTGGGATTCATAACCTCCAGTCACCTGGATCAACCTATCCACACCAACACCAAGGGCAACAATATCCTAGACCTGGTCATTACCAACATGTGTGACTAGTGTTCCACACCTGGTGTTATCTCCTCGTTGGTCAGATCAGAATGTACACTAATCACCCTTGTTATCAACATCCCGGCACCACACTCTTTATGGAAAACACAGTACAATATTTCTACAAAGCCAACTTCAGGCTTCTTATAACAGCAGTAGTAAACGTCATGACACCCGTGCAGATGGACAATACAATACAACCACTGAATCATATACAACTGCACTTAATTAGCACTTACATAACTGCATGGATCATGCTATTCCAAACAGAACCATGACGGTACCCACCAGAAAATGGAGGCCACACTGGTGGTCCACTGCCATGGACACAATGTACAACAGAAGGAGGATACTGTTGCAAAGTAGAGTAAAATCCCATGAGTGGAGGAGCACCATGGTCAGCCTCAATAAGAATCTGAGATCCCTTATCACATCCTCCAAAGCTAGCTACGTAAATATAACCGTGACTAATTCCAAGGACTACCACAAAGCGTTCTAGAGGTATGTCACTACTCTCGATGGCGATACCCACATCTGCTATGACATACAGCAGTAAGGCATGAACATTACAGAACCGACTGATATTGGCAACATCCTGGCAGATACGTTCAATGCTAACTTTACACCCCTCTCACACCCTAAAGGGCCCATATCTATACAGGAATGATGCAGAGTCCCTGTGATCACAAATATGCAGTTCAAAGCTGCACTCTCTAAAGCCAGGAACATAGCATCTGTGTGACTGTACAACATCCCAGGCTGCGATTTCCACGAACTTCAGAATGAACTGGCTCCCCACTTAGGCACCATATTCAATAATAGCCTTGCATCAGGCATTGTGGCCCCTGAATGGCACACAGCAACAGTTATCACACTCCACAAAGGTGGCACCACAACTGAGCAGGGGAACTATTGCCCTATATGCCTGACTAGACTGTTCTGCGAGGCTATGGAGCACATCATCATGGATTTCATTCACAAAGACATTGGTGGTCTCCAAACCTTTGATCCCACCCAGTTTGGGTTTGTTAGGGCCAGGCCATGCCTCCTAAACCTGTTGGAGTCCTTTGAGACAGTTACCAAGGCAGTAGATGAGGGTAAGAAGGTTCACACAGCCTACCTTGACCTCTCAAAGGCTTTCAACACCGTTCCCCATTCTGGTATTGTCAACATACACATCCACCTGCACATTAACCCTTACATCACGAGATGTTATGCAAAGTGGCTCATGGACAGAACCCACACAGTGAGGGTAGCATACCCTAGGTCCTACTGTAAATCAGTTACAATTGGTATCCCCCAGGGCTCGGTCATAGGACCCCTCATGTTCAGTATATGCTTCTCTGAGGTACAGGCTAGCACAGGAGGACTTACCCTGAAAAGTTTTGCAGACGACTGCAAACTAGGGGCCATGATTGATTCCCCAGCTGATACAGACACCCTCCATAAGGGTGTCACTGGGACGGATACCTGGTGTTAATAACATGGCCTCAAGGTGCATGCCACAAGGTGCATAGACATCCCCTTTGGATTACACCAATCACCCGTGGACTATCACATAGGTGGTAGTCCCCTACATACATAAGACTTAATAAGGGATTTTAGAACCCAAGTAGATAGCATTCACTCCTTTGATAACCATATTGGCAAGGTGGTGTGGATATCCTTTTACATAGCCCCCCTAATCTCTAATGGGTTTGTAGACAGAACAAAGGCAGCCATTGTTCCTCTCTACTCATGACTTATGAAACACATTAAAGGGTACAACACCCCATTTGGGATGTACCTTATGAGACAACAGCAACAGCTTGAAATACCACAACATTACCACACCAAGAGGAATATTGACCTCCGAAGGATGACGTATGCAGCCCAACTACAGAAACCCCAACTGTACTCGTTTGCATACCGCATACTCAGAGGTGATCTCTGCTGAACATACAAGGCCCATGTCCAAAACAGTATTGAATGATGTGCTCTACATAAGCAAAAGCCCCTGAGAGCCACATGCTTTGGGATATGTAGCTAAATTCAACGATGACTAGGATGTACTGGAAGGATACATTCCTGACCCAGACACTCCCCATGCTTTGGAACATGATTCCTATGTACATCAGGCAAGGACCCCCACTAGCACTCTTCAAGAGATACCTCGATGGGTAGATGGGAGACAGACATGTACATCAGGGATCACTGCAGTGGCTCTGCTGTACAGAGGCACAGGAAACTAGCGGCTATGCTGTTCACAGGCACAGGAAACTAACCTAGGCAGGTGCCACAAGTGAAAACACTGCAGCTAGGCTTATTAATGGCCTTGGCCAGACAGTATAGTACCTAACTATGAACCTATAAAGCTATTACATGTCCTTTGTGCATGGATAATTGACTATCTCATCCATTTCAATTAGCTATCATGCTGATACATTGTTTGGTGACTACAAGTCATATGTATCTTGTTATTGTGTATTGTACATGTCAATAGACATACATGATGTTTGCATAACATAACGGTAATGCTATGTAAAATGTTAGACATATCTACCTACAATACTGTACATTACACATTTTTTGCCACAATATCCGACAATGCAAATCATAATTGCACAGCAGGACCACCTTAGACATGTTATTCTCAGTTATACACCCATGCATATTCCTACTGTTACAGTATATCAACATATACTATCCCCTGTTATGGCACGTACATATTGGCCCAACCCTGCCACTGACAGCGGCTGGAGTGGAATTGTTGTGTTCAAAGTCCTTATATAGCATCCCTTGTGGTATATGAGGTGTTTACCTTGTGGCCTACAGCAGTACACACAATTTCTACGAGCGTTACTATGCTCAACAATACATCACTACATAATACCTTTTCCCACTATATGCATTGCGTACACTTTAATTATTACAGAACAGGTACTACATACACTTAGTGTTCTACATACCTTATTAGTAACCCAAGTTGTCATTGACGGTAATATAAATCCTATTCATTTTGTGTTGTAATCCTCGTTGTAACATTTTTCTGGTATGTACAGATGGTTTGAATGTATGACAAGCCATCCTTTTATACTTAGATATCAGTAACATGTGGTATCCTGCCACCAATTGGTGTTCCGGAGTAGATGATTACATGCACATCAGCTGTGCAGCTACTCCATTAGCCAATGACATGGCAACAGTGGTGTATAATTGACTACTCCGCTTGGGCGTTGTCCCTTTGCCCTACCTTTGTGGGAGATGGCCTGGATGTGTTGTCTGTGATGAATTGCAACAGCTATATGGAGACACACAGAGATATATTAACTTCATGGCCCCCGTGGATTGTGTGTAACGGCTAGAGGATGTAGTTCTACATGTGAGTCTAGCTGTTATATTTCTGAACATTGCTATTTCTGCAGGGTTTGTACCTGATACATCTGCAAATTTTTAAGTCTGGCAAGGATATTTGGGCAGCTGAAGGCTGTGTGGCTATACATAGAATGTTAGGTGTTTTGAACTGTGCTCACCTGACATCTTTGGTATACTGTACATGTGTATCATGCTATGCTGTTAATCAGTAATTGGTAACACTTCCTGATCTGATACAGGATTATTGCAACCAAACCCTGTAACATCGGCATCTGTTCTATTGTACAACAGCAACGATTTCACATAGGGCCATTATAGTATGTCTCTGACAAGGTATGTTAAGGCTTCTGCAGATGTCATAGAGTGAGTGGATGTTTATGATGTTATTACAGTATGTATTGCAATTGTTTTGGGTGTGGGGGAGATGCAGGTGGGTGTACATAGCAGATGCAGGTGTGTAGGAACTGCATTTATACATATTCGATATGTGTGTGAGGGCTCCTTCCCTATTTGAAGACCTATCCTTTAGTGGACTAATACTATGGTAATTGCAGGTTGATTCATTAAGCCATTGTTAATTGGTTCCTGTATAGCATGCAGGTGATGTTGGTCCTTCAATCCTTTCTGAAATACATCGGTATGTAATGAAATGCTGCTACATGAAAGCTATCTCGTGTATTTCTGTCACAGATATTTGCACTCATTGGAGTTGTGTTGGTGACTGAACCTCTTTGGCTTGGGTTACCACCTTTTCAAATGGCCATAGTGGGACATTTGCTGGATCACATCGGATTTTAGAGGCCGACACATACCCATGGTCAGTACAAAGTATAGAACTTTACATATATGCCTATATAAAAGCTTATTCTTGTAGCGGGTTACTTGCTTATCCTGTTTCTTGTTACATGTAGGTATTTTAGATACAGATGACTATTTTATGCAACAATTACATTAAATATGGAACATGCCAAATGCCTTGAGATTGTAGGACATTAGTATTTGTACTCATTTTGGTCAGGACACTACCGCACATAGAGGGACTGCCCCTCTCAAGGTGGGACAGGTGGTAATCCTATCTTTGGCTCATGTCCATAGCACATATTTGTAATAGTGTATAGACATCTATACTCTCCATATCCTTTGCTCATAACGTTCAGTCATGGCGGAATGTGTGATTGCTGTTACACACATATTTGACGACTTCAACCACTGTATATGGCATACCCATGGATTCAGGAATGCACACACTTCCAATGGCCACATTATCATTCCCAGACTGCCAAACCCCACAATATCAAGCACTCAAACTCGCGACAGTCAAACTCCCGGAACTAACACAAACACAGAACACACACATGCGCACACACAGACACACTGCTACCCATCACATCCAAACAAACCATCCTACACTATGTATGTGCTTAAATGTGCTCTAATTACCTGCATCCGACATCCATTATTTGGGACATCAGAATTATATAACAGCCCTTGCAGGTCATGGAACCGGGACCATGAACGACACAGTCAGTGGCTTTACCACTGAGGCATTTGGGATATGTACAAGTGTTATGGTGTTTAGTATGTAGAGTGTACTATGGCTGTTCCTTCATACTGCAAACAAATGTGTAACTCATTTGGTGTACATATGGATGACACCTGTTAATGGTATGTCCAAGTGAGGCTTAATGGATATGCTCCAGCTATGGGAATCCATGTCACAGTGAGCCACACACTGTAATGAGCTACACCTTGCCACAACCATAAGTGGAGAATGCTGGAGCGATAGATACCTGTCATGGGTACTCCCCATGCTTTGGAACTACATCCCTGATTACATTTTATGGAGCCCCTCATTAACACACCAGGGAATCCTTGCAGAGTGGGTGGGGAACAGTGGCTCCACAGAGGGACAGTTAGTTAATCAATGGGGTGGCGACAGCAGACACATTTTGGCTAGGCTGATGAATGGCCTCTGACAGTTAGGCATGTACCTACCGATGTACCTAGGAACCTATACATACAGTATCAACACATGCTGTTAGCTTAATTTACTGTTAAGGTATTGCCTTACCTTGTGCCAATAGCAGTTGTGTGTGCAATAGTTGAGGGCTGCCTATGTAGGATGCACACAGTAGACCACCTATACATGACAATTTACAGGTGGTCATGTGTGTGTGCCATCCATGTTTACTGTGTGTGCAGGTGGAGAAGTGTGTCAGTCCATAGGGGCCTACACTGTCAGTGTATGTGCTATACGTTCCCTCTTTGCCAAGGCATGGGCATACTGGGCACACCTCCATCTGCCTACTGGGGCTGGCACAGGGTGTTCGTGGTCTGAATCCCTCTGTGCCTGTGGTGCCCTTGGCAATTGCGGTGGGCTATGAGGGCCTTCACCATTATGTCCCTGCTGCAGCTGTTTCCACAGGATCATATTATGTAGCATGGCACATACTATGAAGATGTGGGCACACGTGCCTGGAGAGTACTGCAAGGCTCCTCCAGATATGTCTAAGCAATGGAACCATGATTTCGGCATCCCCAACACACGCTCTATGATGATTCTGGTTTGTGCGTGTGCCTCATTATGGAGTTCTTGCATGGGTGTGTGTGCATTTCTGATGGGAGTCATCATCCACGGCTCCAGTGCATAGCCAGCATCCCCCACAAGGTGGCCATATAGGATGTCCCCCTTGACAAATACCTGGTACAGCTGTGAGGCATGCCAGATGTGGGAGTCATGGTAGCTTACAGGGCTGCCAGCACACACATCCTTGTTAATGCCCTGGGCATTGCACACGACCTGGCAGTTGATGGAGTGGTATCCCTTGCGGTTTATGTAGCGCCTACCATGCTCACTGGGTGGTGACTTGATTTGTATGTGCGTGCAGTCTATCGCACCCAGTACCTATGTGTAGTCTGCCACACAATGGAAGAGGCGCATATTGCTGGCCAACGCCTACTGAGTTCGGGGGAAGTATATATGCTCATTGGCATGTGGTAACATGGAATCCAGAAACTGGTGGAGTACCCTGGATGCTGATGCCTGTGAGATCCCCATGATATCTCCAGTTAACCTTTGAAAGGTACCTGTGGCTAGTATTCTCAAGCTTACACATACCTTCGTGTCCACTGGGATGGGTTCCCCTCTGTTGTTTCTGGCTCTGATGCGTGGCTGGCACAGCTCAATGATGTGCTGTATGATGTCCCTGTCCACCCTGTAATGCTCTACTATCTCCAGATCATCTAGCCCCTGGTAGGTTACCGTTGGTCTGAACACTCTTCTCCTCCTCCGGTGCCTGAGGTGGTTTATCAGCATCATCCTCCACACCACCTTCAGTCTCCAACACATGTTGATGAATCAAAGCTATGGCAGCTCCCAACATGTACATTTTAAAAGTTCCCCCTCTGTTTACACCGATGGTGCAGTGTTTGGGAATACACAAGTGTGTGTGAGGTGCCTTCACAATTTATAGTATTGTGCCTTGGAAGCTGATGATGTCATAGGGTGTGTATGTACAATCCGAGCTGCAGGGTATCTTACTTATGGGTTTTACCGCAGGTACTGCTATTGTAGGGTCTTTGGTGTTGAATTACAGTTGGCTGCCGTGGATCATCTCTTGCCCTTGCCTTCATTTTTCAAACCGATTCCCCTCCCATTGTCAGGCATGCATCCAGTAGCCTGCTTTCTTGTTTTGTACTTTCCCAACACAGGATTGTGTTGCAAAATGTGTTCTGTAGCCGATCTACTGCAGGTTTGCTTTGTTCTGCTGTGACAGTTCTCTTTTCTTTGCAATCCGGCACCTCCCCTTTCCTGTTCTGCAGGTTGCTGCTAGCAGCCTTGTTAGCTACCATCAATGGCCCACTGTGAGTTAATAGGTGTTAATTACTCAGTTGTACTCCAATTACCCTGCTGTGGCATTTCCTTATTGTCTTCCAGTAACCTTCCTGTTTCAGCTGTGGTGCTCGCCGAGAGCAGCCATTTACCGGGTTTTGAATGCGTTGTCATCCGCGTACACATGCGCTTTCAGTCACTTTGTGTGCTCTCAGCTAAGCAAAGCTATGCCTACATCTACACTTTTATCCTGCGGCTTTGCTTAGCAACGGTCAATCCGGATTAGCAATGCTCCAATGTGCTTACAGCAATGGTGGCACACCCCTCTCCTGATGTCATGTATACCTCCAGGCCACTCCTCGATGTTATACTGCTACACAGTGTGGTACAGCCTTACGCCGGTAAGGCGTTTGAGATTCAGTATTACTTGCTTCATTTGCATGGCATTGACTACTAATTCCTAGTTACCGCGCCGAACACTGTCACAGACCCATAGCAACCCTTGCACCTTGGTTGTGGTGTAGCAGACATACCATTGACTATTATGGCAAAATCATGATTTGTGTTACATTGCAGTTTTATGGCATCTATATATATTTTCCTTGTGTTCCCGTTTGCGCATCCATGCACTGCAGTTGTACTTTGCGTTAGTGTGGCCATGACATTAAATGTTATTTTTTATGTGTTGTGTGTGTTTTTTTATACCATTGGCTGTATGTTTAGTCATTGGCATATGTTAACTTTGTAATACGTAAGTTTGGTCCGCTTTCATGGCTCCGATGTTCTGTTTGAAAAAATGTAAACAGTTATTTTGGTTTACATTTCTGTATGCTTACGCTATGCCTGCACCAATTCATGAATCGCTATGTACCTTCATTTGCATGCTGCACTCACTACTGCACATGGGGTGATTAGCATACATGCGCTGAGAGCTATGCAGCTCTGGCATACGCTGGTAGTGCACGTGGAATCAGCTCGTACCTAAATTGCTCAGCGGCCATATTTGGCGTTAGAATGCCTACGCTACACCTGCGCTACGCCTGCGCCTGGCACAAGCTTCATGAATCCCGGGGACTGACTTTTAAAAGCCGGTATTGCATTTACAATCAAACCTAAGTGCTGTAGTGCTCCATGTACAATCTAAACTGTAGCAACTGTTTTCTACATTTGTAACTAGCAGTTTGTTACCATTTAAAAAGAAGATTTTTTAAAACTATTTCCAATCAGACTTAACTGCTGTACTGCTCTGTGTTTGGTCTACACTGTAGCAACTCTTTGCTACATTTGAAACAATCAGTTTGCTACAGTTTAAAAATAATATTTTTTAGTAAACCATGAGCACCATGGCACGCTGTTCAGGTGGGGTATAAACAGTAGCAACTGATAGCTATAGTTTAAAAGAAGATTTTTTTTTGGTATTTACGTATTATCGCAACCAGATTGCAGACCAACAGGTAATACGTAAGTAGTGATTTCTGCAGTTTCTAAAGAGTTTCTATGAGTAATGTTTAAATTTTGTCCCTATTTTCTGGGGCAATTTTCATAAGCATGAGTCACTACTTTGAAACAAGAGAGCACAAGGGATGAATGACTTTAGAATGAGTTACTGTTGTTTCCGGGACTCCTTATTAAGCATCCTATTTTTTTAAAGGTCCAGTTCTCCATGGGCTTGAATGCAGTTGGCCACACTGAAGCCTCTCAAGTCTCCAGATGTGTAGGTATTATTAAAGATACCAGGAAAAATGGAAAGTAGTGTAAGTGCAAACCTTTCTCCGGTTTTATTTTGGCTGTCATTGCAATGCAAAATGACTGCCTTCCCTGACACTGAAACAGTCGTTCCGGGAATTGTGGAGAAGTACAACAATGGCTGTAAACAAACAAAACTGAACGAGCACCTACCTACTTCTGAAAAATAAAACATCTCCTTATCCTTGATATCACAACCACATTTTATAACATGCTGTCACTGTTAATGTGATCGCGAAACAACTTTTCTCTTAAGTGAAAAGGGGTGTGTGAAGTGGTAATTACTGTTTTGGCACTTTCAGAATGACATGTAGGAATCTTACGTAATGTAGTGTGTCCTGCTCATGTTAAATTGGTGGAAGTTACGCCAGTAAAGGATGGTGCCAAGTACAACAAATTTGCCCGTTACTCCACTTCCTCTTTCAGAACCAAGGTGATCCAAAAAGTGATTTGGACTTCAAACACCCCATTTCAGTTTACTATACAGTCGTTTTGCGAACACATCAGGAAGAACCCCAGGTTACAAGATCTGGTTGTGATAATATGTAAGTACCTCTTTTTAATAAAATAAGATGAAGGAGGGTTAGGGTCAGGGTACAGAAATAGGGCCTGAATGGCTGGGTCAAGGGAGAGAGGGGTGTGCTGTGCATCTGGCCACCTAGCTGGTGTGTCAGTAGAAAAAAGGTTTTTTTTTTGCAATTTAATGGAAGGGCTGGGTAGATCTGACTGTAATAAGCCATTCATTGCAATAGGCCTATTACAGTGAAGTGGAAGTGCCTTTTTTTTCCTCTTCACTTGAAGTGCTAAGGATGCTGGTTGCACCAGCTATGCCTGTGGTCTGTCTGACAGTTAATACAGAGGACTGATGCTCTGACTTGTTAATGACCTGCTTCCTGTAACAAGGGTGTAGGGTATGAATCTTTCCACCTTCGTTTACCTACTTTGTGACATTGAGCAAGTTACATAAACAGATAGTCTTCAGGAGAAATTAGGAATTTGGATTACAGGATTATAACATCATAGGAGATTACTAGGCTATCAACTCAGAGGTCATTTCAAGCATAGACACTTCATCCCAATATAATATCATAGAGATGTTAGTTAATACCCAAAACTGCATTTAGTAATGGCTTCCCATTTCCAGGAGGGTTGTGGGCATTATCCCCAGTAAGAATTCACATGCCCCATCCAGTAGTCCAGGTTTCTCTTGAACAGTGCCGCAGAGGTGTTCAATTTCACATGATAAGTACCCTATTCCAAAGATGCTGCAGTCCCTGAGAGATAAATCTGTCCCTCCAGCATGTTCTATTTAAGTTGCCGACCATATTTAGGTCCCTGGAATAGGTAGCCCTAGCCCTGTTTGATTTACAGATATGCAGCAAGTTCATTAGGTTTGGGTTTGAGATTGATCTGTAAGCCAGGCATAAGTCTATATGATACAGAGTACAGTGACAGGGATTTTAGCTGGTCTGTGTAAGGCAGGTGCTGTAGTCTCTTGATCTTCTTTGTTAGAAACCTCTGATGTCTCTCCAATTGCTGCAAGTGCTTTGTATGGTCCACGATGAATGGGGCATTATACTCAATTATGGGCTGGATTAGTGCTGAGTATAGTGGGGTTTTAACCTCTTTTGCTCTCAAGGTGATGCCTTTACTAATCAAGTGTGCTACATAGAAAGCCTTCCTTGCTACAGTAGACACAAGGTGGTCGAAGTTAGGGTCGCCGTCAACTTGTGCTCCCAGGTCCCTTACCACTTTGTGGGTACGTAGGTTATTGTTGTTAATTTGATAGTGTGAAGGACATTGTTTGTGTGGAAGGCAATGATGATGCATTTCTTTGCATTCAGTTTGAGTTTGTGACTAAGACACCAGTTGTTGGTCTGCATGAGAGCCTCCTGGAGTATACTGACAGCATTTGGGGAGTCAATAATTGTACCTAGTTGAGTATATACCAAACAGTAGAGGGCCCAGCACTAACCCCTATGTCACTCTGCTAGTAAAAGGTCTGCTGGTGATGTGGCATCTCCCACTTTGATAGTGTGTGTCCGGTTTGTGAGACAATTAGCAATTCATTTTACAGTGAAGGGATTTACATTCAGTTTGCTAAGTTTATCAGTAATGCCTCAGTGTGGGATTGTGTCGAAAGCTTTGCCAAGTCAAAGAATAACATGTGCATAGATTTGCCCTGATCACATTTTCAAAAAATCCACCAGATTTAACAGGCAGGATCTGCCATCGATGAACCTGAACTGGGTAGGATACAGGGTTTCAAAGTTGCCTATGTCTTTGTTTATAAGGTCCATAATGATATGTTCCATGGCCTTACAGATGAGGCTGATCAGGTTTATGGGTCTGTAATTCCCCAGGTCTGTTGCTAGACCACCTTTGTGGAAAGGAATAACTGTTGCTCTTCTCCATTCCACAGGAAGAAAGCCTGTGGTTAGACTTTGATTGAAAAGGGTACTTAATGGTGATGCTAGTTTATGTTTTTGCCTATTTAGAAGACAGGCTTGGATGCTGTCTGGTCCCATAGAGGCTGTATTGTTTGCCTTGGACAATGCTTTGATGATCTACTCATCAGATATGTAGGGTGGAGGGGAGTTTGGGGGAAGTTCATGATAGGTTTGAAGGGGGTAAGGGAGTGAAATTTTTGCCAGACCTATCTGCTAGCAGGTTTGCTATCTCTGTGGGATCAGTGTGTATGATATCATTGGTCGCTAGCTCTGCACATGCTTAGACCCTACCTTTTAGGCTATGTACAAAGCTGTAAAAGGCCTTATGGTTATTCTTGGTTGTGCTTGCTAAGTTTTTTCTCAAAGAAGCACTTTGCTTTCTCAAAGAAGCACTTAGAGGATTTGACAAGTTGTCTTATTTGCCCATTGAGGCTGAGGAAGATGCTTTTCCATTTCTGGGGTTTCACCTTTGTTTTCTTGGACAGCAACTTTTGGCATCTATTGTAAAGTTTTTTGATGCTAGATGTCCACCATGATGGCTTGTTTTTAACTTGGTGCTCTGGCCTGGATTCTTTCTGGTACAGATGGGTATATACACTTATGCAAGTGATTGTACAGGGCTTTAGTGTAATCTTCAGTGTAGTTACCATTCTAGCTGCGGGTAGGGCTTGGAAAGCATTTATAGCTTCAACTAGGAGGGTTTAGTTTTCCATGGTGAAGTTTTTTTGACTGAGTTCACCCTGTGTGAGTTCAGGTGTTAGTGTCAGCTCGAAGGTGACTGATTTGTGGACAGATTTAACTAATGAGTATCCACCATTTGCAGTAGTGCATCTGTTGACATGCTAGTGAGGACCAGATTTAGTATGTTTGTTCCTCTTGCTGAGATATGAACAGTTGGTTCCAGGACATCTGAGTTAACAAGTGAAGGAACTTTTGTGCTAGTGAGCTGGGGCTAGCTTAGGTTTCCCAGTTGTTGGTGGGATAATTGAAATCCTTCATTACCAGAGTGTTCGGTAATATTTGGATTGTCTCCAGTGTTTTGTCAAGTAGGCTTTATGTACACATGACCCATAGATAGGGATCTATAACTGGCTATGGCTTGAATGGGGGTCTTACCCACTGTAAACTGAACTTGGAGTAACTCAGTGGAGTTGTCCAGTGTAACTAGATAGGAGGTGAATTTATCTCTAATATAGATAGAAACTCCACCTCCTTTGGTTCTCATACATTCATTTTGTGGTCTGAAGGTGTGGAAGGAATTGTAGCCTTGCAAGGGCGGGGTACTCTCTGAGGCCTTGAGCCAGGTTTCTGTGACTGCACAAACATCTACATCTTCCATTGATAGAAGTGCTTCCAAGGCATGCAGTTTTTGGTTTAAGCTCCTAGCGTTTAACAGCATGACCCTTATTTTGTTATGAATGGCAAATTTCACGTTAGTAAGTTTGTTTTCAACACTTTGTCTAAAAAAGACACTATGGGGGAGGCAAGATCCTTTGCCAGCAGCAGAAAGACTAGATGTACCAGGTGCAAACCCTCTCTGGCAATACAGCAAGGTTTGTCGACCATGGCTTCCCAGACTGACAGGAAACAGACCCCTTTGAATGACACCAAAAGCTAAGCCAGTTATTGAAATCAAACATTTTTTGTTTATACTGTGGCATCATTCTAGGTGAGGGTAGTATGCTGCTCAAGGCAAGGGTCATTACCTGCCTGGGACATGCACTCAGAGAGCTCAATCATGTCTCTCTTCATGTACTCCAGTGAGGTACATCTAAGGTCATTCACTCCAACATGAACTATGACAAAGGCATAACGGTACTTGTTGCTGAGAGACTTGAGTGCTTACATGATCTAATGAATCCTGGCATTAGACAGGCAGCTGACTCTGACTTTCTCCTTGTTGAAACTGGTGAGTGGACATCAGTGTGTCTCACTACTGAGTCTCCAATGACTAGAAAATTTTATTTTTGAGTGTTATGACTTATGGGCTTGATAGGTGAGACATTGGTATTGCTATTTGTTATGGATGGTGTGGGAACTTTGTTAGTTGTAGCAGTCTTATGTTTTGGAGGTCTCCAATGTTTCAGTAGGTTTTTGAGAGAACCTCTGCATATATTGATTTTTGTGTTAAATGAGTACTATGTGAATAAGTAGTGGTACTATGTGCATGTGTAGTGGTGGGTGTATTAAAAACCTGTTCTGGGTTACTGTATTCAGTGTGAGAGAGCATGGATTGAAGATTTTTTGTGTAGATACATTTCTCACACTCTGAATTAAAGATCATTATTAGCAGAGAGTTGTTGAGTATGAGGCAATTGCTACACTGCCTCAAGAGACCCAAGTCAACAAGGCTGGCAGGAGAAACGAGGGTTGTCCAACTGTCCATAATGCTAGGTTGAAGACTGTTATCACTAATGGGGGCTTTTGAGGCTAGATCACGGAGGAGATCAGTGGATGGATATTTCTGCCTGCTTTTTTTTTTTGGTAGTTTTAATAGGTTTCAGCTCACTAGCAGTATTTCTTTGACCAGGAAAGTACTAAGGATGAGGACTGCACTGAGCTATAGCTGTATCTAAGGGAAAAACTGCTGAATCAGTCTGTCCGGCTATAATGCACAACTATGTCGCAGTGAATGGTGCTGCGCAACTCGCAAACAAGCAGAAATCTGCTCAAATGTTAGCCTTAAATACCAGACGTTAAAAACTTCAAAAATCTTTAAATAAGGTTCAAAAGGACCAATGAGAATGCTTATTCCAAGCCCTAGACCAACCACCCTTCAGCAGACAGGTTCCAATCAGCACAATCCTCTCACTAGAGTGCAGAAACCCCCTTCCAATCCAAGACAGCCTGGAAAATATGCTCAGAACAAACAGCCACTACAAACAGACCTAGATGCAGCAAACCTGTATCTGGACTATGCTGCAGCTACTAGCTACCCTAATTTTGACAGGAACCACTAGAGAATATTTAACAGCAGAGAAATAGCAGCGAGACACTAAAAATGTTTAAAATAACAGAAAATCAGGAAGGAGACTATAATGAATGTTTTAAGAAACTAACACATCAATTATTTTAACACTGCTTGGTAGGAAAACCAGAACATGCCGAACAGATTGCTTTGCAACAGTGGAAACTGCCAGCAAATAAGAAACAGTGAAAATAGCAAAAAGAGCTTTGTAAACAGTGAAAACAGCAATAAAATAGGATTTAACAGGCACAGTAAGGCAGACAGTAATGTACTGCAGTGTAGTTTAGTACACAGTGTATAAATACAGTATTAAAGAAGGTTGTAGGCAATAAAAAAGTGCAGTAAATAGTATAAATAAGCAAAAAACAGGCAGACCTTAGCAGTCTCCTGGATTCTCTGTCTAATAACTAACTATGAATCTGCTATTGTTGTTTGCTGGCTATTTCCTATTACATTCTTAAATCTATTTCATGAAATGTCACAACAATATCATTAGCTCACAATATATTTCACTGAAATTTGATCTTTAATGACAGCAGGCACTGCTTTAGTAATAGTTCTCTTATTGCAGAATTACTCAAAGGATTTTTGCTTCTGCAGAGATTGTTCATATTGACTTAACTTATTTTATCAGATGGTTAATATTTCTTATGTTGTCATCATAAATACTGTTTGATTTACATTGTGCTAAGCAGGGCTGGGTTTTATGGTGTGATGTTAGCGATCATTATGCAGTTTCATGTAGTTCATCCAAAGCTTCAATAAAGTGCATGCAATTTATTTCTTCATATCAATAATTGCTGTACACTGTCAACACAGTAGTTATAACTGCTGATGGAGGTGGGAGAGGAGCTATCTGTGGATGAAAGGACCTAACACTTTTATTATTTGATCATTTTAAACAGCCTTTAATCTGGCTTTGCAGAACTAGTGTGCATGTACATGTGTGTGTGTGTGTGTGTGTGTGTGTGTGTGTGTGTGTGTGTGTGTGTGTGTGTGTGTGTGTGTGTGTGTGTGTGTGTGTGTGTGTGTGTGTGTGTGTGTGTGTGTGTGTGTGTGTGTGTGTGTGTGCATATGTGAGTCTGTGTGCGTGTGTGTGTGTGTGTGTGTGTGTGTGTGTGTGTGTGTGTGTGTGTGTGTGTGTGTGTGTGTGTGTGTGTGTGTGTGTGTGTGTGTGTGTGTGTATGTGTGTGTGTGTGTGTGTGTGTGTGTGTGTGTGTGTGTGTGTGTGTGTGTGTGTGTGTGTGTGTGTGTGTGTGTGTGTGTGTGTGTGTGTGTGAGTCTGTGTGTGTGTGTGTGTGTGTGTGTGTGTGTGTGTGTGTGCATGTGTGAGTCTGTGTGTGCATGTGTGTGTCTGTGCGTGTCTGAGTCTGAGTGTGTGTGTGTGTGTTTGTGCATGTGTGAGTCTGTGTGTGTGTGTGTGTGTGTGTGTGTGTGTGTGTGTGTGTGTGTGTGTGAGTCTGTGTGCATGTGTGTGTGAGTCTGTGTGTGTGTGTGTGTGTGTGTGTGTGTGCGTGCGTGTGTGTGTGTGTGTGTGTGTGTGTGTGTGTGTGTGTGTGTGTGTGTGTGTGAAACATTTAAAATATGTGACTTTTGTTATTACTAGTCTTGTTACTACTTTTTAACACACAAATTTGAGATGAATGCAATCATTAATGTAGGTATAATTGTTGGGTTTGGGGGGGGACTGGAAGATGAAAATGAATGCCCCTGCTGAGATGATAAAGTTAAAATGTCATTAGTCTGATTTTGCTGGACTAGTGTACATTTATGTAAAGCAAATAGGAATATTCTACTGTTATCATTTTGATCAAATCAGATATGCGATGTGTACACAGTTGATAAAGTGGTTGTAATCGATGAATGTAGATATTTCTGGATTATGATAATAGGATTTTGTGTGGCTTTTTATGGTTAAAATAGCCTGAAATGGGTACTTTTGTCGTTGCTGGTTCAAACATTTTGTTTCACTGCCCACTGGAAAAATGTTCAAAACTGCAAAATTAAAACCCACTGTAAAAAATCTTGCTGTGCCATGCAAGATATATAATTTAAAACAATAAGGTGAATCCAAAAGAGCACATACATTTATGCATGGTCTTAAAAAATTGTGTTGGGGACCCATGGTTTGAAAGCATCCCATAGCCCAAGGTACACTTAATCACTTAATCCACCTCAGCCTTGCCAGGGTATTGACTTCTAGAACAAAACTCACCCATATGGATTAGCAGTGCAAATGCCACTACAGTAACCAGACAAATGCAAACGTGTGATTTATATATATATCCCCCTCTTTCTTTTATATTTTTAAGCTCCTGGAGAAGTACAGTAAAACAGTCTGACATTTTGTAGTCATATTGAAAGATTCTCTAGATGCAAGTGAAAGTGAATATTCTTGTGATGTGAGGCTACATACAGTTTTCATACCAATAAAAATGTGTATTAGTACATTTCTGAACTTTTCTTATGAAGGAATACATACTTCTTGACACAAATGCATTGACATGTAACCTGTGTGTGTGAGGTGCCTATGCTGTCAGAGCAGGGATCAAATTCTTACCGCCTCTTTTCACTCCAGCATGTGCCTCTACCTTATGCCTGTGGTGTTGACTCTGTGTTTTGATATGTGCATTACCATAGCCCTGACATCTATACAGAGTGCACCAGTCTGATTGTCTGGCATACTGCATTCACTGTCTCTTACAATCCTTTTGATACCTGGTGTACCTTGAACATGCCTCATAGTCGCATACACTGTTGGACACTTCTAGCTGGCATATTTAGCATATATTATTTATTTATTTATTTGCATTTGTTAACCGGGTTGGTCCAGCTGGGTAAGAATTACCCTTTTTCAATGGAGACCCGAGGGGAAAAGCCCCAGACAGACATACAAATGCATACGAATAGAGACAAATTAACAATATTACAGAGGAAAACAATATTATGGGTACAATGGATAAGAAAAACAAACAATGAAAATTTGAGAAAATGAGTAAGGTAGGCCAAAGGCATGCATGCAAAAGATTTATGAAAAGGTGTTCTGAGCAAGATCTCTGAATTAAGTTAAAGTAGGCAAAGAAATGATGATTTAGGTGTGGAGTTAGTAGTGTGGGAGTTTTAGGTGGGGGCATGTGAAGGACATTCCCATTT
The DNA here is from genome assembly GCF_019279795.1 of Protopterus annectens. Lineage (NCBI taxonomy): Eukaryota > Metazoa > Chordata > Ceratodontiformes > Protopteridae > Protopterus > Protopterus annectens. The sequence continues at coordinate 1,146,784,761 of NC_056743.1, read as the reverse complement.
GGAGGAGAGATGAGAGAGAAGCATGGATTTGAAATTGTTGTGGTTAGGTATATTACGTAGTGGGGTGGGGAGATTGTTCCATAGTTTGGCTATAGTGTGGGATAGTAGTAGTTTACCAGTTGGGTGGATGGGTTTGTGTACATGCAGGAGGTTTTGGCCTGTGGATCTCAGGGTATGGGTAGATGTGTAGGGTGTTAGAGATTTAGCAAGAGAGGGACATTCTGATGGTTTAAAGATGAGTTTGTGGGCTGTTGTAAGTTGTAGGTACTTTAGGTGGTTGTGGAGTTCTAGCCAGTTTAGGGTGTGTAGGGAGTGACAGTGATGTTTATATAATACAATATAACTGCCAGCCAATATGCAGTGCCCATCCATGTTTAGGTTGCTGTTTTCACAGCTATTTTTCTGTTCTTCTAGCACGGTTCAAATTTTGCCCTGCAGGAATCCATAGAATGGGCCACATCTGCCAAGTTCATTCTTGTCCCTTGGAGATGTCAAAGGCCACTTTCCATGGCTAATGCAGTCACACATTGCACCATATGCACTCCTGTCCTTACATGTACAATGTGATTGCCTAGGATCCATGTCCTCCTACTCTTTGTTCCACACTGCCTGCCAGTCTAAACTTTGGTTTGACAGGTTAGAGCTATTCTTTGCATTGTCATTGTATATGCAACAACATTTCCCTTCTCCAGATATTTTTATGTTTAATAGTATTATTACATTTTGCTACTGTTTTTCATAAGTTATGTCTGTCTCTTTTTTGTTATCCTTCTTTTATGTTTATTTGGTGTTTGTGGTTTGGTTTATCAACACGTATGTTATAGTTTTATGCAATGTCATCCACAGATGTGCCTGTGGTGTGATAGCAGTTAGCTCACAATCAGTCTGTGCTGCCATCCTCTGCTGGGTCCCCAGCCATCTCCAGGCCTGCCCTTCTACTGTATGGTAAATGTCACCTGATGGGTTATGACATAGAGGTTGTCATGACATCCTCCAGTGGTCCTTCAACCAGAGATATCATCACTCTATCTGGGTACAGCACTGATAGGTCTTGATATGTTAATTATGAGGATATGGAGGATGTGGTGACACTGTTAAAGGATAAGCAGCTTTACATCTGCAATGGTTTCCTGGAAAACGCCCTAGCAGTGTCACACTTGACCAGGCCCTTCAGGCCATCAGTCACTAGGCCTAATTGGCAGGGGGTCATGGAAGTTGGGTGCTATATGAGCAGCACAAAAGTCAGCTATCTTCCCACCTAGTTTACCATCATCGTGTTCCCTTTTCTTGAGTTTCCCATCCCTCCTCAGTCTGTACTTTGATGCTGCAAATGAACATTGTCCTCCCTTTTCTGTATGTGTCTCTGATTGTTTGTCTGCCTCCAATAACATTCATATGCCATCTGTCCTGCTCACACCTTCCCTATACTTACTACCCCTTCTACCCTTCTTAAAAAAAAGTGGGCACCTTTACCGCAGAAAAATATATCCTTGTTGCCCTAGCTCATCCCAGTTTACCATTTCCCTTGCCATTCATGTTTCCCTAGGATTGTTCACCCCCCCACTTTCTGACTGTCTGCTTCACCCATTTTTTTCCCATTAATGACAATAATTGGTAGGGACTTTTGCTAAAAAGCCATTATTATGGTTCTGGTAGCAGCATGACATTGCATGTGTGAACATGCATTGTCATGGTCTCATGACATGCAGACGGGGTTCCTCAGATCAGATGAGCTCCACTGTGCAGTGCTCTTCTTTACATGGTCTGTGTGACTGTAGCCAACACATTTCTTAATTAGTTAGTATCCATCACACTAAATGTTTCCCTTTACATTAGTAATCAGCTTTGGGCTGCATTGCACTTTTTCAGTTATCTTAGTTAGCCAGAATGTCTGTGGAATGTAACCAATATTTCTGAATCCCAGGGATTATTTTATAGCATATGTAGTGATATCAATAAATGGTTTGTAGGGCTAAAAGCAGTTTCAGATTTATTGGGGTTAGGCAAGATTTCCAAGTTTGGTTGTGCCACTATCAAGCAGCTTCCATTAGTTACAATTCTGATACATACGTGCCTAGAAGAATTAAATAGCAGGTGATCAAGTGGGTACAGATGCACTGCTGTACTGCAACATCAGTGCATGGAGAGGATGCCGCATCCCATGATGCACTGGATAAAAATAAGCTATTGAGTACTGGGTCTACTTCACAAAGGAGGAAAGCAGTACCATGTTTAGTACAATTTACTTGCTTGTTATCATCATCCAGTGGGATAGTCAGGCATGCTAAAAAAGAACAAAACCAAAAACTATATGATAGTGCTCATGCTAATGAGAAAAAGCTTGGGAATATATCCAAAAGCATTTATCTAATAGAAGACTTCCTATGGCTTTTGCAGCCAAAGAGCTCTTCCTGTTGGCTCATTCAAGAAGAAGGAAGTCATTAATGTAGAAGAGGAAGCATGAGTGTGGGAAAATTTGTTTTATTTACGTTAAAGTACTTGTCTTTTAAAGTGTGTGTGTGTGTGTGTGTGTGTGTGTGTGTGTGTGTGTGTGTGTGTGTGTGTGTGTGTGTGAATATGTGTAAGGGAAAGAGAGTTTGCATATATGGACACTACTGAAGCAGATTGCTTTGGGAAATGATTCATTTTGGTATGTTTGCATACATGAACAAAATACTGAATGGATCCCCAGGAGAAATGTTTTACTTTGGTGGCTGTGCATGTGTTGTGAAACTACTGAAGTGATCATTGGGGGAAATGTTTTATTTTGGTGTTTGCTCACACTTGAACAATCTACTGAAGGGATTGTTGGGGGTAATGTTTCATTCGGTGCTTGTGCACACATGGACAGACTACTGAAAGGGCTGTGGGGGAAATGTTTCTTTTTGGTGTCAGTGAAGTACTTGTGTATACATGAATATACTATTGAAGGGGTCGCTGGAGGAATATTTTATTTTAGTACATGTGTATCCATGGATATACTACTGAAGGGGTCACTGGAAGAAATGCTTCATTTGGTATCAGTGAAGTGCTTGCGCATAGATGGACAAACTGCTGATGGGATCGCTGGAGTAAATGGTTCATTTTGACATTTGTGCAGACATGGTTAAACGACAAAAGGGGTCACTGAGGGAAATGTTTTATTTTGGTGCTTGTGCATACATGGACAAATTGCTGAAGGGGTCCTTGGGGGAAATGTTTCATTTTGGTGTCAGTGAAGTGTTTGTGGATGCATGGACAAACTACTGAAGGGTTCACTGTGTGAAATGTTTCATTTTGGTGTTTGTGCAGCCTTGGTTAAACTACAGAAGAGATCCATGTAGAAATAAATGATAGTCAACTCGATGCATGGGGCGTGGTTTAAAATATATCACTGATATCTGACATATATTCAGTTAATACATTTGCTTTTTAGTTGTTGGATGCAGGGATTGTCTGTGAATGAAAGTGACTGACACTGTTGTCATTTGTTTAAAATAAGCACTTATTGTGACTGACACTGTTGTCATTTGTTTAAAGTAAGCACTTATTATTCTGGCTTTTAAGAAGTAGTGTGCATGTGTTTTTCACTTAACAGTCAGGCATCATCATTACACTTAATAAGTAGTTTACTGTGGTGGTCTGAGCAGGATGTTTGTGATACTAACTGATCATTGGCAGAGTGTTGTACTGAGTAGTGTTACCATATAACAGCACTGGGTTCCCCTTTTGAGATTTTGGCCATGGATTCCTTCTATAGAAAGTATTTTTCTCTTTGCAGATCTTGTCTCTGTACAATGGTTTCTTCTCCCAGACTCTCAGCACTATAATATATGCATCTGGCTATTTGTTATTTTACTTTTCATCCCAATCTAACACCAGAGTGGTACACAGAAGATAAGTGTCTTTTCAAAGGGTTTGGAAGGCAGGCACTACTCCTAGAAAGACCGAATATATTTCCTCACTTGTGAATTTTTTATTTTTTTTGCTCAGATCATCATCAAGTTAAAAGTTAGTTTAAAAATTATACAAGATGCACCTTAGTGCATCTACAACTCTGTGACTTATGGGGTTCTAGCAGACTACCATGTTATTTCAGTTACTACCTCCAGATTTGAAATTACAGTGTATTAAATGCATAGGAGAGGGGCAAAAAGTAAGATGAGGTATAAAAAAGAAAGAAAGAAGTAATCTGTCTGCATGGTGTGGCTTTAGGATGAGGGGTAAACAAAGGAGGGCACTGGGGAGTGTGATGGAGATGAGTTGAAAACAGGGGGACCTATGGATTGTAGATTACGGCTAGACTAAGGTATGAAGATGAGTGGAAAACAGGGGGACCTATGGATTGCAGATTATGGCTAGACTAAGGTGAATATAGTCAGTAAATTGGATATAATGAGTTGGTTTGAAGCAGTTTGTGGATGAAAATGAATGGCCACATCTGTTTGATCATAGGTAACAGTTATTGACGTGTTGTAATATAAACCCACCCTACTGTATTTGGCTCCACCCATTCAGTTACTTCTTGCAGTCCTCTCCTTGCTTTGAAGTCACCATCTGCCACTGCCATTACATTCATCCCAGAAAACCTTAGATTCTCAATCTCCTAATGTCTCCAGTACATAAGTTCATACCCAATGCTCCACGCCTGTCCTGTTTATGGCCTACTATACATCTACTATTCACTTCTGTTATTAGCTCTACCATTGTACCTCTTAGTGTTCTACAGTTCCTATCCTCTTCACTGTTAAAATGTCCTTGCACTCTTGTATATACTATGTCCATTCTTTTGGTCAGACCACATTTCCTCACCTATAACACCTCTATCATGCATTGTATACTTCTGATCCTACTTCTTTTTAAACCTTTTTGTAAATATGTATAATATTTTTACATCTGTGTTTTGTTATATTAGTCACTATGGTGTATAATTTAGTTATACCTTTAATCTTCCTTGACTGTTGTTTCTCTTCATGCAACCTGAGTAGAGTTTGCAAATGGTCAGATCTGATCTGTGGTCTACCCAAGTAAACAAAATTAAATAAATAAATTATACTATGTTTAATATTTTACATGGTTTCTTGGTGCTGAGTATTGTTACATCACTCAGTCTGCAGATAAGTGAAAGCAGGCACTGATTTTTGGATATATACTCTTGGAGCAACCCGTTTTTGTAATAGAAGGTGAGAGGATACTGTTCTGCCCAGCACTCTGCACACATGGAGTCTGGGATTCTGAAAAGTATGCAGTATCCATGTAATCAAAGAAAATTCCAGAACAGCAAGTTATATATGTGTGAGTAGAGTAGTTTCTTAGAGGCCATGTGTTATACCTGTAACATGAAATGAAATCTTCAGAAGCTAGGCTATTTTCAGAAGAATAAGAGAAATCCTAGGACAACTGGTTATACATTTGGGAGCAGAGGAAACTCCCATATGGCAGGTTGCTTTAATAAAAGCAGGGGGGGAGTCAATGAATGCAGATTGTATTCACTAGATCAGAGGAATAGCAGGATCATGGATTCCATTCTAGTGAATGTTACAAATCCTTGGGACACAGACTAAATCCATGGGAGTATTAAAGAACTCTGGACTTCAGTCTGTATTAATGGACATAGAAAATTTAGCATTCATACATCCATCTTCATCCATCCTAGCAACGACAAATCCCAGTTATGAGTTATAAACATGGGAAACAGAAAGCCTTAGGTTACAAGTTTTATCAGAGAATACACACCAAATTCCTGAAGAGCAGGGGATTGCCTTTTAAATAGAGGCATGTTTTGTACCATAGAGTAAATTCCTAGGAAAATAAAGAAAACTCCAGGAGAAACATTGATCCACAAATATGAGATTAGAGTACCAGGAGCACATAGATACATAACTATATAGATACTTTTGGTGGCATGGGTACTTCCATAAAAAGTAGTATGTATGTATGTTTTGGGTAGCCCAGAGGATGAAAGGGGATTATGTAGCACTGTAGGTAAAGTACCAGTACCATGTTCCTAGGGTGAAGTTCCAGTCATGAATGATGAAGTGTATTTCATGAATCTGGATATATTCCAGAAAGACTGCATTGCTTAGAATTATTTGACACAGAGATGAGACTGCATCCTTAAGTGACAGCAAGAAAAAATTGTGTGTGTGTATGTGTGTGTGTGTCTGCGTGTTTATATGTATGTGTATATGTGTGGGGGGGTTGTGTCAGTATGTATGCATGTGTGAATGCATATGTGTATGCATGGATGTATGTATAAAACTATATATATATATATATATATATATATATATATATATATATATATATATATATTTATATATCCACGTTTATATTGCACTGTCAAAAACTCAAACTGTCGACAGCGTAATAATCAACACGAAAATGTTGAAACCCTCGAACATTGAACACACACACAAAAACAAAACACCCAAACACAACACAAATTTCTTTAAGCAGGAGGGCAAGCTCCCCTGCACTCCCTACACCCCCCACTACTTAAATATACCAACTCTGAGATCACACTACATTGCAGTAAACGGAAATCTCCCCTTACGGAGATTTCCGTTTACATGCCCGATGACTTTCGCTTTCGACATTTTGGTGCCAACAATATCAGCTTCGATATTGTCGGCCTTCAACAGGGTGAAGTAGACCCTATATATCCATATCTATATATAGATATAGATATATATCTGGGAGCATTTGAGTGCCTTTTATAATCAAAACTCCCAAATGTTGATATCTGTTTCATTCACACTCTTTGGTCAACAAAAGTGATGGTTAACAGATGTGCAAGATCAACATTTCCTTTTTCCTGTGTGGTGCAGTTGTTTTTGTTTTTTTTTTGTTTTTTTTTTTACCTTTTATGAATCTATAGCTAAAAGTGTTTTAATTAGCTAGCAAAACACACTATATTCTGCTTCTAAGCAGGAGTTTGTAGATATGACACACAAGTAAAGTACATCGTATCATAAAAATAAACACCTGTACAAGCTGTTTATCATTGAGGCTATTGAGTTTTATGTTTCTGACTTTGTCATACACTGGGAAGTAGTACTGATAGGCACGGCACAAAAGGAAAGTTACTCTTTGCCCTATTGTGTGCATATATAGTGAGAATTTATAATGGTAAGTCCAGGAAACAGACACAAGAGACAGACAAAGGAAGAAGGGAGTTTAGAAAATAATTGCTTGTGTGGAACATTCAAGAAAGAAACTCTTACAGCCACGTCATTAGGCTATTCCAGAAACAGCAGAGCAAACCTTTTTCTGTCATCAGGCAGATACTAAACGGTAAGGAAATATAGCTGACAAAAGTGTACATTTTCTAAACTTTTTAGATTTTATTAGCATGACCACTGCTTAGGTGTGTCGTTTGTAAGTTCTTGTTTTATATGTATGCTGGTTGACTTCTTATTTTGTACCCAATTCATTAATTTACTGTATTTGTCTAATGATCTCTACTTTGTAAGCATTGTTTGGTTTCTAACACAAAAGTGTTGTGATTGCTGAAGTAGGATTAGGCTTTGAAAATGATAGGTTAGGAGTTGTATTGAAAGACAGAGGATACTGTAAGAGTTCCTAAATAAACACACTTCATAATCGCTGTAATGTTTACTAATGGAGAAAAAAATGTACAAACATCTAGCTTCTATAACTCATGTATTCATTTTTTAACTGTGTGAACCCACTAGAAAAATTAAACTGCCACTTTGGTCCGGATTACACACTGTAAAAGAGAAACAAACATCAATTCCTTTGCATGAAACGTATTAACAACTAATAGAATTATTTGTGTATACTACCTGAACACATCTCTCATTTTTTTCAGTTTCGTATGGAGGTGATAGATTTTAAGGTTGTGTTTTGAAATCAGAATGAGAAATCTGTTAATACTGTGGAATGGGAGGGAATGTAACTGACTGATGTCATACTCTGAAAATGTTACAGGCACTTCCTGGAGCTCAGCTGAGCACCGCGAAGGAAGGGGTATGAATGGTGGAAAACCGTCAGCACATGCTGGTCGTAGATGGGGAAATACTTAGTATACTAGAGACTAGTGAACTCACATGAGTTTTGAAAGAGGTAACTGATTTACTGATTTCTGCAGGTGCCTTTTCCAGTCACAATAAGGGAAATATAAGGCACTGTTGAAGTGCTGTACTGTTGAGCATGAAGGTTTAGTATGGAATATGAAGCACTGCTTATAGTGAACCTCAGGGGTGGGGTAACTAATCTGGGAGTGGTAAAATGATGCACTAAAGAGTGTGCTTCTCTTGTGAGGACAGATATCAGTATTTCCCACACGAGTCAGGTCAAATATTATAGGCAGAGAAGGCCAGTGCTGAAAAAATATGAGCTGGCAAAAGAGATTGTAACACTCCACTCATAAGCACAGGCAAAGATTATATTCTTCTGCAATATGGTTAAATGAGAATGCTAGATAGAAACAAAACAGAAAGAGGATAAGGAGACTCACAGAATTAGTAGCATGCAGAATATTAAGCTGATGTTAACTTCCAACAATCTACCACGATATCAATGCAAATAATATAAGATTATGCATATGCTATTAATTATGATAAAACAAAGGTGGATAGATTTTGCTGACAGCAAAGTGTTACTGGATGGCAAATACATCCTGTACTGAACATAGACAGGACCTGTAAATAAGCCTACCCCAAAATTTGGCACACTGAAACTCAGATTAAGACTCACTCACATTAATCTTTCAGCAGCTGGCAGTGAGTTTGTGAGCCTACCTCCAACCCCCACCACGATAATCATAGCCTTAAATACTCTCACCTTGCAGTAAATGAAACTTAAAGTTCTATTTATAAGGGCATTTTATTGAAATGTCAGCACTCAAAATGCTGTGTGCCAAAAAGCCAAAAAAAAAAAAAAGATGAAAACACAGCAGAAGAGCAAATCTCGATAATCACTCTTCTCCTTAAAATGTCTTTTTGCAGGGGTGGCAACCCCTCCCGCACCTCCACCATGTCGAGTCCACCATGTCGACAGCAAGCCTGTACACATCCCAAACTTATATATATAAACTCTGAGATCACCATACCTTTTAAAAAAGGGAATATTCCAAGAAATGGCATTTTGGGCTTAGTATATGTAAGTCTGTTCTTTTGACCATTCAGTCTCTATATTTCGGGACTCGATCTAGCAGATCCCAATATTTCAAATGGTTACCATTTATAAGGGGTTATTGTACCACAAACATGATGACATATATCACCCAAATGCTTCCAAACCTCTTGGGCTGTACAACATTCCCAATATTTGGAAAACTGACCTGTTGACTTCTTGCTGTAATTCACCATTTATCTTCTGTTTTCTCTCTTCTTTTATTCAAGTTCAGAAGTATAAGGTACTGCCAGGGCCCAATCCATTAGTAAAGATCCATTACCTGCAAAAACGTTTCATGAATTGTGCCATTTTCTGTGTCTTATTACACATAATAGCTTGTTCCCAACCATTTCATCCTTTGGTCCATGATTTCACCAATCTAACAAAAGGCTCTAAGATTCTATTTGTACATAACTCAAGGTACAGTTTTCTAATCAGTTCATAGTTTATAGTATTTTAAAATAACTGTAGAGATGAGGTTTTAAATCAAATGATATACTCCAGTTTAATATGTCTGAAACCCAATCAATATATTAAATAAATAAATAAATAAATAAATAAATAAAGATAAGGTGGATTAGAATGCACAAAATGTTCTGCACTTGTCTTTGTTGTTATTGTTACCTTTCCACTGCAACTTCTTTAGTAAACCAGACATGTTGTACATGCTGTTTTGACAACTGATGGTATACTTGTAATATATATTTAAGATGATTTTGTAATTTCACCTTTAGTACAATTTTAATATAACAGTGACTGGTATATATTGTATTAATTGTTATCTGTGGTCTTTCCTCAACAGTGCAAGTCAGGCTTATGCAATTTTGGCATTCCTGTTAAAGTAAAACAAAAAAACTGAAATGACTCGGAAAATGAACACAGTCAAAAAATTACACATTATGTCCACTTTTAATAAACATGAACTTCATCAGAAAATAATGTATCACTTTTACCAGTGTTTAAATAATGTTCCATATAGTCACACAGACACTTGTAGGCAAACAAGTGTGGTTGCATCCACTAATAGCGGTAATGGTCATGTAGCTTCGAACAAGGATGGTGAAGTTATGGTGTGTAAAGACAGAGTGTCAGAACAGACATTCAAAGAGATGGATAATCCTTTCTTTTGTGCTACACAAGCTGACAATTTGAGACAAGTAAGTGATGTTGTTAATTCAACTATTTCCGACAACATTACAAACCTTAAAAATGGCATTTGAAATTTGGAAAAGCTGTGTTTGAAGTGTGTTTCTCTCCAATTAGAGTGTTTTTACCTGGAAGAGAATGTTAGACAGAGATGTGTACCTTTTGGTTTGAGGATATTTAAATTTCCTAATTGTGTAAGCTTTGGTGATAGTTTATATACACAATTAGTAGAATTGTTTAACAATACAGGCTTGGCATTTATGAATGCATTGATACAGCATTATAGTCAGAGTTAGTTAATTTAAAAGCAAAAACTGAAAGCTTAGACGCCAAGATTTGAGCATCAGAGGCTTTCAACACGCTGACAACTATGTATTTTGGTGTAAATGCCAAGCTGGAGAGGCATAGAGCCTCTATAGTGGAAAGAAAGCAAAGAAAACTTAAAAGAGATTTGATGGCCTACAAATCAAATACAGCATATCCCTTAAAACATCAAAAGGGGATGAATAATGGTGACTTTTTAGTGTCTGAAGCTTCTACTTCAAATAATAACAATGGTCAGTGAAATAATGACATTTGTGTGCAAGAAGTACAAGGTTTAATGAATGACAATGTTAACAATGACATTACACCAGTGAATATTTCATCTGGTAATGCTAATGGCCAAGCATCTTATGCTCAAGATTGTTACTACTAATGATAAAGCTAGTCCTTTTTTAATGGACAAGAATGGAAACAAAAAAATGCCAAGGTGGTTAGGCAAAGTCCAGACTCGGAGCAAGGCAAGGGGCAAGAATCGCAAAAGGAACTGAGTTATGGCATAAATGTTTGTAACTTGACTAATGAAGTATTGCCCCCTGAGGTTATTTCCTTGCTGCAAAAAGGACTTTCATTTATTCCATCTAACAAAGTTAATATTTCCAGATTAATTGTAGACTTTAAGTTGTATTTGAGAAAATTGAATTTAAAGTTTATTTTTGATGGTTTGAACAATGTGGAGGTGAATGAGTTTGGGTGTAGTAAAAAAAGCACGTTTAACCCTTTACTTAACTCTACTTTAAGTGTGTATGGCAAAATATGTGAACAAGAATTCAGGAAAATTAGATCATACGACAATGTAACATCCAATTTAACTGCTTCCGAAGTGAAAGCATTAGAATTTTTAGTTAATAATAGAGATTTGCGAATAATGAAATCTGATAAAGGTGGTACATTAGTTGTTATGAAATCTGAAGATTACATTTTTGCAATGAAAGCACTACTTGAAGATGAGACTAGTTATAAGGTAGTTACCAAAAACTATATTATAAAGAGTTTTTTGAGGTTAGATACAATTATATTTGACCTATTTAGTCAAGGTAACATTAGTTATTCTGTTTATGAATTTTTGTTTATAGAATACCCCAAATTGGCCACCATATTTGGTATTCCGAAACTGCACAAATTCACTACTGCATTACCCTTTAGACCTATAGTGGCAGCTGGTTTTTCTAAAACAGAATCTATTTCCATATGGTTGGACAATATTCTAAATCATGTAGTACAGAAAACTAAGTCGTATTTAAGAGATTCTTGGCACTTGTTGGAATTGTTAAGTCAATTTAACATTCAAGGTATGTCTTTTCGTTTTGCATCATTGGATGTTGTATTTCTATATACTTGTATTAATCAATCTATATGTGCTGAATTTCTGAGAGAGTATTTAAGTTCTCACACAGATTTGGACAACACCTTGTTTAGCACAGTATGTATCTTGATGGATTTAGTATTAGAAAATATTTTTTTTCTGTTTGAAGGTACACATTATATGCAAACTACAGGTATTGCCATGGGGTCTAGGGTTGCACCTAGTTTCGCAAATTTGGTTATGGCCATGTGGGAGATCAAGTTTTTATACTCACATCCATTTTCAAAACACTTATTATTTTACAAGAGATACATAGACGATTTATTTATTTTATGGGATGACGACATTAGTTCCTTTGAAGCATTTGTAGACCATTTAAATCATTCCACTGATTTTTTAAAATTTACTACAGGACATTTTGGAGATTTGATAGATTTTTTGGATATACATCTAAGTTTAAGTGATGGTGGCACATGTTTTGAGAGTAACATTTTTAGGAAATCAAATTTTACCAATGAATATTTTCACTTTGATAGTCTGCATCCACAGTTTATGAAGCGAGGAGTAGTGAAAGGACAGTTCATTAGATTAAGTCGGTTAACAAGTAAGGACGAGACCTTTATGGAAGAAGCTTACAAGTTAAGTGGCTTTTTTATGGACAGAGGTTATAATGAAGTATGGCTTAACAACATTCTTAAGGAGGTCAATTCTTTAAGGAAAAACAAAGCTAGTCCTATATTATACCAAGTTTCTAACTTAACTTTGAGCTGCAAATCTAACAAAGGAATGGCAATTTTCAATTTAGCCTTTCCAATTCCTATTACCAATGAGATGGCTATTATTAAAAACATTATTGCTGAAAACTGGAAAGTTATTTTAGGTAATAATGATTTAAGCGCTGTTGTTGGAAGGACTCCTGTGTTCACATATAAAAAGACTGTGAACTTAAAAATGTTGTTAGAAAACTATAATTTGGGTGTTACTGGATGTGATAATAGTTTAGTGTATGGTACATTTCCGTGCAAATGTTGTAAACAGTGTAGATATATTTCAGGTAGTAGTACAGTATTCTTCAAACATCTTAAGCGAGTTTTTCATATAAAAGGGCATTTTACTTGTAAGACAAAAAATGTTGTCTATGTTGCCTTATGTAATTCATGTGAACAATTTTATATAGGAAAAACCATTAGGATGTTAAATAAAAGAATTTATGAACATACATTAGCCATCAAAAACAAAGATTTATCGAATGCTTTAGCAAAACATGCTATAATTTGTCCTGATTTTAAGAAATTCACATTTTCTGTGTTAGAAAAAGTTAGTGATGATTTGTTTTCTGGAAATTATAAAATTAAGTTGGAATGTAAAGAAACCCTATGGCAGATTATGCTTAATGCAGATGAGTTCCCTGGTTTGAACGATGCTATCAATATAAAATGTTTTTTACAGGCACAAAGATTATAAATATTATAAACATTATAAATGTTATAAATTAATATTTTTTAGTGTTTTAGATATATATTTTATAGATATTTTTAGGTGTGATAGTATTTCACAATTAACTTTAAATATGACAGAATGCATAAATAATTTTTTGATTGGTCATTGATGTCACATGTGACTATATGGAACATTATTTAAACACTGGTAAAAGTGATACGTTATTTTCTGATGAAGTTCATGTTTATTAAAAGTGGACGAAATGCGTAATTTTTTGACTGTGTTCATTTTCCGAGTCATTTCAGGTTTTTTGTTTTACTTGGTTTCAGTTCAGTTTTTCATTCCTGTTAAAGTGAAGTGTTTTAGCATTTAATTTTGAGTCACTCAGATGTTCAGGTATCTTTCAAATACTGTACATTTAAAACCATTCGGGTACAAAGCTGAAATAGTAAGTAGAGCTTTCTTCAGGGAGCACAGAAAGTAGATGCAGCTTTCTCTCAGAATGAATGAGAAAGATGTTCAATAATACATTTCAGGTAATTATATTGCCATTTGTATTGTGACTTTCTTAATGATGTTTTCTATTAAAGTATAATAAAAGACTCATGTCTGCCTTCACATAAAAACACAAACCGTACACCCACCTTCGTGGAGGCTCTCAATTAAAATCGCATCTATATCACATTATCGGGTGGTGACAAGAGCAAATGCTCTTTCATCGAACCGATAATGTCGAAACCACAAAAAATGCGAACACACAGGACCATGAATTTTTTCCCAGGGAAAAAAATTTGCGGCTCTGTAACAAAAAAAAAAAAGTTTAAACACAAAATTAAGTGGGTGGCATTGCCCTCACCACACCCCCTACTTAAATATACCAACTCAGAGATCGCACCATAGTGGAGGAAATGGCAAAGTCCCGAAGATGGCCCACTGATTTTTTTCCCTGGGAAAAAAAATCTATGGTCCATGACTTCGCTATTTTCTCCTTTCGACATTATTGGATCGATGAAAGAGCATTCACTCTTTTAATCATCTGATAAGACAATATAGACCCTAAAAATCTACTCAAACAGCAGAGACCTCCAAGGCAGAAATGCACTCAACCACCACAACACAACACACAAAAAAAAAAAAAAAAAAAAAAAAAAAAAACTAAGGTTGTTTCCTGCCTTTCCTTTAACTAGTCTCATCCGTATACAGATTTGCTGTATACAGGACTGTATATAAGCTTCTGAGCCCACCAAGCCTTTCTGTGTTGGAGGGAAGCCTTCTAGCTTATCAGTAGGAGTGGTAAGCACTAGGTAGCCTATTTACCACAGGAGGAGTGGTTCCTGGCCCAGCAATTGTAGTTTATTGGCCGTTTAGGCAGTTTTTCCATCTCTTTCAACTTTCTGGTTTAAAAGCCCATATTTGCACTTGTTTCCCACCTTTCCTGTAACTAGTCTAGTCTAGATATAGATTTACTGTATCCAGGACTGTTTGTAAGCTTCTGAGCGGTGCCAAAGTCTGCTCTTAAATTTTTCCTTTAGATCTACTAAATCTCTTCTCTCCTGCACTTTTACTAGCTTATTAGTCTAGCATGTTATCAAACTTCTTGTAGTAATTATTGTAGCACACAAAAGTGCTACCAGCACTAAACATTCGACAAGGAAACAGCACCAATACTTATTATTAATGTCCATCCCTCCAGGCATGTCTAAAGGTCCGTTTCCTGTTCATTCTCCTATTAACCTGGTGAACTTGGGCATCCTGAGGCAATGTAGCAACTGCCTCATGTACACTGGCAACCCTCTCCTCTTACCTCCCAACATTCAGACTTGCAAGAGATGCACTTATGTATCCAAATTGGAAGCCACGCACTCTCCAGACAAGACCGGAATAGATGGTCAAGAGGAGAAGATCAACAATTGTACCACACCACATGGAACACATAGCACTCCAGCACTGCCTTCACATAAAAACACAAACCACACACCCACCTTCGCAGAGACTCTCAATAAAAAAATCTACCCAAACTGCAGAGACCTCCAAGACAGAAATGCACTCAACCACCACAACACAGCACTAATCACAAGACACATAATTCTCCTAAACAGTGTGCCACTCAACCAAAGCCCCTAAGGCAAAACAGCATGCCCAACACACTAGTCATAGGTGACTCGATAGTGAGGCACACTGATGTCCCATTCACTATGTTGAATAAGGAGAAAGTAACAGTCAGCTGCCTGTCAGATGCCAGGATCCTCTACATAACGCATGCACTCAGGTTCCTCAACAAAAGGTACAAATATGGCTCTGTCATTGTACATGGTGTGAATGACCTGAGATGTGCCTCCCTGGACTATATGAAAATAAACATGGAAGAGCTCTCGAATTATGTAGCCCAGGAGGGTATGGCCCTAGCCCTGAGCAGTATCCTACTATCACCCAGAATGATACAACAATACAAGAAGAAAATTATTGATTTCAACAATTGGCTAAGTATCTGGTGTTATTCTAAGGGGATCCAGTATCTGTCTGCCTGGGATGACATGACTTGACAGACTTCGAGGCTTTGCCAGTGATGGCCTGCATCTGTCACCTTTGGGCTTCTGGATACTGGCCAAGGCACTTGCCACCCTTATAGTGCCTTTTTTTTAGGTGGTGTCCCAAAGACCAAATTACCACCGTAACAACTACAAACAAATACAATCTGAGGGTCATGCTGCTCAATGCTAAAAGTCTAAATCTCAAAATACACTCACTCGAAGCACTCCTTAAAATGGAGAAGATCGACATTTGTGCCATAACAGAGACCTGGTTCAAGGCAGCAGAAAGCACTCCTGCACTACCGGCTATAACTCATTTTATACCATTCGGCCCCAGAACATGGATAGAAGCTCCAAAGGCAGTTGTGTTTCCATATTCATAAATGATGTGCACACCTCCAGACTAGTAGCCCATCATAATGCATCTGAGATACTTCAGGTGCAGCTAACATTGGCTAAGACAGCGATTCAGGTCGTAGCCTGTTATAGGTCCCCAACCATGTCCCAAGACTCACACTCCACATTCCTAAGCACCCTGGAGAATATTATGGTCCAACCTGACACTCTCATACTGGGCGACTTCAACTACCCCTCCATTAAATGAGAAAACTAGTCATGTACCAATACACTTGCCCAACGGTTCCTGGAAATTATTAATTCCAATGCCGTGGACCAGCTCATTTTTACCCCCACTAGAGGTAGCAACATCCTGCAACATCATTACCAACATAAGCGACTGTTGCTCTACTACAATAGTCAACTCCTCCATGGTTAAATCTGACCACAAACTAATCACCAATCCATATGCTACTCAACCCCCCCCCCCCCTCGGAAAGATAACCACCATGAAAAACCTCTCCAAAGCTAAGTTTGGGCTCCTAAAAACAGAGGTGGCTAATTTCATGGCACACATGCATATGGAAATCAATTGCATGACTGCTGAATCATACACAAATGTACTGTAAGAACACATACACAAATGCATGGATCTCACCATACCCAACAGAACCAAGACACTCTCCTTCAAAAAAAGGAAGCCAATCTGGTGGTCCTCTGCCATAAACAAACTCTACAACCGAAGGAGGAAACTGATGCAGAATAAGGTGAAGTCCCAAGAATGGAAAAACTCCCTTATCAGCCTCAACAAAAAGTTGAGATCCCTCATCAAATCCTCTAAAGCTAGCTATGAAAACAGAATTGCAGCAGATAGTAAATACAATCACAAGGCCTTCTTTAGTTATGTAAAGAATATTCACGTCAATACCCAGATTTGCTCTGAGCTACTGCAAAATGGTACCTCCTATACTGAGCCAACAGATATTGTCAATATACTGGCCAACAGAGTCAGTGCCAACTTTAACCCCCCACGGGACCAGTCACAGTACCAGTGGATTGCCAGGTACCCAGGATTACTGTTGCACAGGTTAAAACAGCACTGTCCAAGGCCAAGAATACAGCTTCTATGGGACCTGGCAATATCCCTGGCTGTGTTCAACATGAACTACAGAGTGAATTGGCACCTCACCTGTGTGCCCTGTTCAATCACGGCCTCACCTCAGGCTTTGTCCCTACCAAATGGCGCACTGCTACAGTCATCCCTCTCCACAAAGTTGGTATGACTACAGACCCTGGGAACTATTGCCCCATTAGCCTAACGAGTCTGATATGCAAAGATATAGAACGCATTATCATAGGTTCATAGGCTCATAGGTAGGTACTAGGCTATCGGCCCTAGGGCCCATACAAGCCTAGCCAAAAAATGTACCCTGGCTTTCGCCACCCAAGAAAATTATTTTCCTGTGCCCCTGTCGAGCAGAGCCACAGAAGTGATCCCCGGGGTGAATTTCTCATTTCCCATCCAATCATCAAGATTTTTCTTGAAGAGTGCTAATGAGGAGCTCTGTTTGACATAGATAGGTAGTCTGTTCCAGAGTATGGGAAGTCTCTGGGACAGGAATCTATCCCTCCAGCATGTTCTGTTTATTGTGGTGACAAGGTTAAGGTCCCTAGAGCCTGTAGCTCGGAGGGATTGGGATTTGTTTAAGTGGAGCATGTCCAACAGCTCTGGGTTTTACATAGCTTTGTATGTTAGGCAGAGATCGCCCCTGAGTAGGCGATATGCGATGGAGTAAAGCTGTAGTTTTTGAGACGGTCTGCATAGGGCATATGTTTGAGGCCAGTAATCCTCTTTGTGAGGTATTTCTGTGGTCATTCCAGTTGTTGTGGATGTCTTGTGAGGTACATACCAAAAGGGGCATTGTACTCTATAATGGGTCTAATGAGTGATGAGTAGAGGGGAACAATGACCTCTTTTTTTCTGGATGAGAATCCTTTTGTGATGAGATGAGCCACGTAGGAGGATTTCGTGACCACTGTGGCGATGTGATTATCAAAGGAGAGACTACTGTCCACCTGTGTCCCAAGGTCTCTTATCACATTTTCGGCATTAAGTAGACTACCAGCTTTGTGGTAGTTCATGGGTACAGAGTTTTTACCAAAGGGGATGACAATACACTTTTTGGCATTGAGCTTCAGGCCATGGCTTTGACACCAGGTATCTGTCTCATTGAGGCCCTTTTGTAGTTTGTCCACATCGTTAGGAGTTTTGATTATGGCTCCTAGTTTGCAGTCATCTGCAAACTTTGTTAGCCAAAGACCTTCTGTGTTGACCTGCACTTCAGAGAAGTAGATACCAAACAGGAGAGGACCCAGGACTGAACCCTGTGGTACTCCACTTGTCACTGGTCTGATGTCAGATTTGGAATCCGCTACTTTCACAGTGTGAGTTCTGTCCATGAGCCAGTTGGCAATCCATCTTGTGACATAGGGATTTATACCTAGTTTAGTGAGCTTATCTATAATTCCAGAGTGGGGGATGGTGTCAAAAGCCTTGGCGAGATCTAGATAAGCTGTGTGAACCATTTTACCCTGATCTATGGCTTTGGTGACTGCTTCAAAGAAGTCAATCAGGTTTAGGAGACATGATCTGCCTTTTACAAATCCAAACTGTGTAGGTTCCAGAGTTTGGAGATTACCAGTGTCTTTGTTTATGAGTTCCATGATGATACGTTCCATGGCCTTGCAGACCAGGCTCGTCAGGCTAATGGTGTGGTAGTTCCCGGGGTCCGTCATGGCTCCCCCTTTGTGGAGTGGGATAACTGTCGCGGTGCGCCATTCAGTGGGTACAAAGCCTGAGGTGAGGCTATGATTGAACATGGTACTTAGGTAGGGTGCCAGTGCATTCTGTAGTTCATGTAGAACGCAGCCTGGGATATTGTCAGGTCCCATGGACGCTGTGTTCTTGGCTTTGGGGAGTGTGTTTTTTACCTGTGCAGCCGTGATTATAGGAACTTTACATTCTTCAGGTATAGAGATGGGCCCTCTAGGGGGTGAGAGGGGGGTAAAGTTAGCACTGAACCTATCTGCTAGGATGTTGGCAATAACAGTTGGTTCTGTATATTTAGTGCCATTATGCTGTAACTCAGAGCAGATCTGAGTGTTCCCATTTAGATTCTTGGCATAGCTATAGAATGCTTTGTGGTTGTCTTTAGCGTCAGTGGCAATTTTGTTTTCGTAACTAGCTTTGGAGGATTTTATGAGGGATCTCAGCTTCTTACTGAGGTTGACCAGGGAGTTCCTCCAGTCATGGGATTTTACTCTTTTTTGCAACAGTTTCTTTCTTCTGTTGTAGAGTTTGTTTATGGCAGAGGTCCACCATAAACAAGGATAGAGGGAATCTCCAAACTCTGGAACCCACACAGTTTGGTTTTGTGAAAGGTAGATCATGCCTGCTCAACTTGATCAACTTCTTTGAGTCAATCACCAGAGCTGTGGATGAAGGCAAGGTGGTTCACACAGCATACCTTGATATGGCCAAGGCCTTTGATACCATCCCCCACTCAGAAATTATAGAAAAACTCACTAAGCTAGGCATCAACCCCTATATGACTAGGTGGTTTGCAAACTGGCTCACAGGTAGAACCCGCAGTGTGAAAGTAGCTGACTCCAATTCAGACTGCCGACCAGTCACGAGTGGAGTCCCACAGGGTTCGGTCCTGGGTCCTCTCCTATTTGGTATCTACTTCTCTGAAGTCCAGGCCAACATGAAAGGACTGTAACTGACAAAGTTTGCAGACAATTGCAAATTGGGAGCTATTATTAACTCCCCGAGTGATATTGACATCCTACAGAAAGGCCTTACTGCGACAAACGACTGGTGTCAGAACCATGGCCTTAAGCTCAATGCCAAAAAATGTGTCGTTAACCCCCTTTGGGAAAAACCTGGTTTCCATGAATTACCACATCGATGGCAGTCCACTGAACACAGAAGGAGTTTTGAAAGATCTGGGAACACAGGTTGACAGCAACCCCTGTTTGAACCAACACATTGCCACTGTGGTCAGAAAGTCCTTCTATGTGGCACATCTCATTACTAAGGGTTTTGCATCCAGGAAGAAAGAGGTCATTGTCTCCCTCTACTCTTTCCTCATTAGACCAATCATTGAGTACAATGCCCCATTAAGTATGTGCCTCACTAGACACCTGCAACAACTGGAGAGATCGCAAAAGTACCTCACAAAGAGGATCCTAGGCCATAAACATTTGTCCTATATGGACAGACTAAAAAAACTCCAACTATTTTCTGTCTCATATTGCCTACTTATAAGCGATCTCTGCTTGACTTAGAAAACGATGTTTGACCCAGCTCTGCTAGAAATGCTACATCTAAAGAAATCCCAATCCTTACACACCAAACGCTCCAGGGACCTCAACCTCATTAACACAATTAACAGAACATGCTGGAGGGACAGCTTCATAACCTAGAGACTGCCCATGCTATGGAATAGACTTCTCATATATGTCAAGCAGAGCACCTCATTGGCCCACTTCAAGAGAAATCTTGATGAGTGGATGAGAAATAGAAAATTCAACCCAGGGATCACTGCAGTGGCTTTACTCAACAGAGGCACCGGGAACTAAGGTCAGGTGCACAATGCCAGGGTAAGCCTATGGGCTAGGCTTGTAAAGGCCCCAGGGTCATTAGCCTAGCACACACCTATGAGCCTATGTGAGTCTTAAAAAGGTCTGCACATTTTTAAAGTATGTCTATTGTATTTTTTTTTAAATATCCGATGATAAATGAATGCATGGTGCTAATGTCAAAAAATAAATCTGGAAATGAAAACCAAGACTGTCTTAAATATATATCATGATTTGTGTTTTTTATGTACTATTCAGTTCAGGATGTTTGTATTTGTGCATATGAAAGTGCATATGTCGGTATTGATGGTACTGCTTACTACAAAGTATGAATGTAATGTTCTAAACATATTATTAAAAGTAGATTTAAGGTGGTTATCATATTAAGACTTAATACTTATACTAGAGCTTTGTCCTATTAAGGAGTTACTCTAATTATTTTTTTGCATACAAGAGAAGTATGACTGTAATGCTCTAAGCATATTATTAAAAATAGATTTAAGGTGCTTGTCACATTAAGACTTAATGCTTATACTGGAATTTTGTCCTACTAAGGAATTACTGTAATTGATTTTGCACACAAGGGATAGCAGTATTTTACATAATACACGCAGATCTGCACAGAAGGGATGAAAGCATAACATTGGAGAAATTTTGGATTCAAGAATCAAACAGTGTGCTGGAGTGGATCAAATAGAAACCAGAACAACTTGGCTTCACTCCACTATTAAAATTAATTAAATCTAAATAATTAGCTGTATAATTATTTGTGATTGTTAATTACATTTAATTAATTAGAGCTGTTATATAACCACTAACTCTGATGAATCAAATTCTGATGTAGTCTTGCTAAGGTGATGAAAATGCAAGTTTTATGTCAAGCATTCAATTCATTTTTTAAGTTGTCGTGGCTTATTAAAAGTTTTAAAAGTGGAGTGAAGTCGAGTTGTTTTGGTTCCTGTTTGGTTGATTCCAGCACATGGGTTGTTTCTTAGTTTGGAAGTGTGCACGTCACCCTTTTTTTTTTGTTATTGAGATTTGGGTTCAGACAGTATTCTTTCATTTTACATCAGCAATACACCTGCTCTGTAAAGCACACATTATTACAACTATTCTATCATATGTTAATATGCAGTATAAACTAGCAGTACAAAGCTATTCACTATATAGAGGTTTGCACAGTAATAATGATTGTAGAATGGATGGGGAAATATTTCCTAGTGCATGTCTTACAATATGTTTTAATATTATGGTGACAGTAGCACTGCTTTGTATCACATGCTATACTGAACTTTTACTATCCTATAACAATTTGACCAATATACGCAAGCTGTAACACTTGTCAGAACAATACACAGGTATAAACAGTAAAGGTGAAGGCAGAACAGATAGGAAATCTGAGCTTTCCTAGTACAGGTCGGACTGTATCCTTTAACATTACACAAAATATAACACTGCTCTGTGTTTTGCATGCTGTAATGAAAGTGTGCTCTTCCATGAAGCCTCTTTGCCCATTGTTCACTTACACAGCCACTACTTTGTATAATACACAAGTTTGCACAGTATGAATGCAGGACAGATTGGGAATTAGTTTTTTCTAGTATAGGTCTGATAATATGCTTTAATACTGCATTGATGATAATACTGTTTTGCACAGCACACTTTGTAAAGAATGTGTACTGTTCCATGACATATTTCTGCAATGCACTCTGACAGTACAATAAAGATGAATGTAGAATGAATAGTGAAGTATAGTTTTATTACTGCAGGTCCTACAGCATCCTTTAATGTTACAATGATAATACCACTGCTCATACAACACAGATTGTAGCAAACATTCAGTGCACCCATTCACTCCATCAGCACACCATTTTGCACAATATATAATAAAGCACACCAAACAAATTCAAAATAATTTATAAAACAGATATCTGGTAGCAGATTTCTCACATTTTTCTCCACATATAATAATAAAAGAAAAGTGATATACAGTATTATTAAATGCCTGCTGAAACTAATAACTGATACTTTCCAGCTGAATAAAAAATAAGGGTTTCCAGCTGTACCTTAAATATTTTTCATTCCATTTTACACAGGAATGTTTATTTTTCTTTTTGTGATAATGGCAAATTAACATGCATTATATAAAGATGATTCCAGGCAAAGAAGTAACATTCCAAATTGTTGAATTAAAAAAAAAGACCAAAACAAAAATCAGTGGCACTACTAAAGGCACTCCGAACAGTAGAAACAACAAGGTAAAGAGAACAGACATGCCACCACTGATGTTCTGGATACAAACATTAGCCTTTAATATGAAAACGTTGATACACTGAAGAATAAAAATAAAAAACACAAACAGCAAAAAGGATTAGCACTTTCAGCCATAACCTTCTTCAGATCTTAAAACATTAAGACCAACCATTTTCCTTAGGAAATTAGTCAGACCAATCAAAACTGATTGGTGATTTTTCTCCTTTTAGGATAGCGATTGGATGATAGTAACTTACACTGTTTCTAAGCTATTTGACTTCAATGAAATGTCAACATGAAGATCGAATGGTTTTAAGTTCATAATATTGATCATTATACCTGGTACAGTCGTAGTTAGTCTTTTTCTCTTTTTTTAGTTGTCTCTTTTTTAGTCTTATTAATTCTCACTTTTTTAGTTATGAATGAAATTAATTATATATTTAAAGTTTATGAAAAGTGGTTCATAGCATAAAATGAATGATTGGTTTTGTGATTTGGCTGCAATTGTCCTCGTAGCTATGAATGAAGTGAAATGAGTCTGTGACAATTGGTGTTTTTTTGCTTTTAAAAAGATGATTGGTAAATGTTCTTCAACATAATGCAGAGAACGTTTACATTGAAGTGGGATTGTTTTAGGGATGTATATTTTAAGCCATTTTTTGATTGATCTGCCTATGCAGACATTTTTTATTGTTCTATAGAATACCATTATGATCAGTTCTTTGTTCCTTGTTGAAGAATGTTGGGCTTTATGATTGGTCATAACTTATTTATAAGGAAAATGATTGGTCTTAATGTTTTAGGATCTGAAGAAGGCTATGGCCAAAAGTGCTAATCCCTTTTGCTGCTTGTGTTTTTATTTTTATTGTTCATTGTTGCAACATTTTCATATTAAAGGCTGAAGTTTGTATCCAGAAAATCCATGGTGGCACGTCTGTTCTCTTTACCTTGAATTAAAAAAAAGACACATGAACATTGCCTTTGAGAAACACAATGAGAGCAACTTTCCCTTCATCTAACACCTTTCATCATTAATATTAATGATCAATACACTGAAATGTTATTGTAGTATTGTGCTTGGAGCAATTATTAAATGCACTGCTCATGCATTTGTGTTATCAGTATTGAAAGAGCTATTTGAAGTTATTGCATACTTCTACAGTGCTGTCATTCATTCATTTACTACAGCTCTCAGTTTTAATAGAGCTTATCGGTATCAAAATATTTGAAGTAGCTGTGGTGGTACAGCAGTAGCGTTGTTGCCTCACAGCAAGAGGTTCTCCTGTTCGATTTTCAGCTGGAGTGCCTTCTGTGTGGTGTCTGCATGTCCTCCTCACGGTCAAGTGGCCTCCGAAAGACATGCGTGAATGGGCGTGCCTTCACTGAAGGTTGGGTGTCGGGCTGGCAACTTGGCACCTTAAAAATCAACTGCCAATCATTAGTGGACCGGAGTTCCACTGTGGTGACTCCTAACAGGGAAAAGCCGAAAAGTCAAAGAATCTGTATCTATCAGAATATCTATTTGAAGTTTTTGCAGAGAGGTTTTACTGGTGCAATGAACTGCATGTGCATACATGCAAGCCAGCACAAAATGCAGTCAAGTGCACAATAAACAATGGAATAGCAACAAGACAACTTCACATTATGAACACAGCATACATAAAGAAATATAGATTTTTTTCTGAATGCAGTTTTTGTTTTTGAAGTAAGGAAAACGGGTTATACACATGACTTCACTTTTCAACCCTGTACAAAGAACAGAAGATTTTGCTTCTGAGATCCTTGAGCAATGCTTCACTGAAATTATATATATTACAAGATGCTTGAATATGATGAAGTACTGCATTAAAAGTCTAGTGAAGATGGCACTGTATTGCAGTGGATAGTGTAGGTGCCTCTCAGCAAGAGTTACCCGGTTTGATTCTTGGTTGTGATGCCTTCTGAGTGGAGTCTGCATGTCCTCCTTGTGTTCCCTTGGGTTTCCTTCCATGTTCCAAAGACATACATTTGCAGGACTGGACACTGTAAATTAGCCATAGGTGTGAGTCTGCATGTGAGTTTGGTGTGGGAGAACACCCAGAGGTGTAAACCTTGGCTCTGGATGATTGTCATTGTTGAAGTGACATCCTGACCCCATGTGCAAAATTGAGAGAAAGTCATTGTGGCTGGATTTGTGGGTGCTAATAGCTTTCTTTAAAGTACAGAGCATGGTTCAAAGAATAATGCATTTTAAGAAGCTTCTCAGGATTAGTGGAAGGATCTGGTTGGAACTTTGAACTGGGGTGACTGTAGTATTATTAGTCAGGAGAGAATATTCAGAAGCCTTTATATCCTGCTGCACATGGCATAAATGATATGAAGTTGGAGAAGAAAAACATTATCTTGAATTAGAAAAAAATGCAGTCATGTTCAGTGACACCAAAGAGACAGATATATGACATAATTTTTTTTCTCCTTTGTGTCATTATAATAGCTTTTATTCTTTCTCAGTGATCTTATCTCTAGTAGTGGTACCCTCCCTGACTCTCTTAGTGATCAGTTTCTCATTTTCACTCATCATCACTCTTCCTCCCTACAACAGTCTCATACCACCATCTCTATATGCTCCTTAAAAAACTTTAACCCCAACACCTTCTCTGACTTACTGAAACATTTCAGCTGGAGCCCTCTAAAAACTTTCCCCTAGAAAATGCTCTCACCTACTTTAATACAACATTTCTAAACATTTTAGACATCTTTCCCCCTTGGAAACTAAAAGAATTAAAAGCAACACTATCCCCTGGTTAAGTAAAGATACCTTAGCTGTCATGCGCCTCTGTGATAAAGCCTTGAAACATCACCATAAAAGTAAAACCCTAGCCACCCAAAATGAATGCAAAATACTCTGCAACAGAGTTAAAAAGCTCATCACTTCAGATCATAAATCCTATTATACCACACTCCAAAACAACCACAAGACTAACCCTAAAAAATTCTGGGATAGTATCACCACCCTCTTTAACCCAGGTAGAAAGAAAAATCCTTCATGCAATCATAATGCTTCCGATATCGATTTAGACTCCCAATTTAACAGCTTCTTCATCGACACCATAACCAAACTAACATCATCCTTCACAAATAAATCTACTTACTCAGTTACACCTTCCACTATCTCCTCCTTCTCGAGTACTTCCACCTCCCAGCTTCCTCTCTTCTCTCTGAAACCCATCCCAATATCAGCTATAAAAAAACTCCTTCAGAACTTAAAACCATGCTCCAATTCCCCTGACAGTATTTTTTCCTTCTTCCTAAAGACAGCTGCAGAAGCCATTGCCTTCCCCATCTGTATTCTTATAAAATGGTTAATCCAAGTAGGCCATATACCACAACTCTGGAAAAAAGCCTTTATTATTCCCCTTCACAAAGGGGGAAACAACAATAACACCCCCAATTTCAGGCCTATCACCATCTTATTGCCCATCTCTAAATTACTTGAAAAATGTATCCACCTACAACTCTTAGCCTACCTCATCGACAACCACCTGCTAACCCCCACACAACATGGATTCAGGCCTGGTCACAGCACTACTACTGCGCTACTCTCCTTCCTTGAAACTGTGAATAAAGCCTGCGACTCCTGCTGTATTGTATCTACCCTCCTTCTAGACCTTTCTAAGGCCTTCAATGCCATCTCTCACAACCTTCTCCTAACCAAACTCTCTTATCTAAATCTGTCACCCTCTTCTATCAAATGGTTTACCAGTTTCCTTTCCAATAGGCAACAAGCAGTCAAATGGAAGAAAGCCATTTCCCCATTCCTCAGCACCCCCAATGGTGTACCCCAGGGTTCCAAATTAGGTCCCCTATTGTTCAATATTTTCATAAACGACTTCCACCGCACCATCCCTAAAGCAAAAATCATCCAATTTACAAATGATTCAACAATTATCTGTTCTGCTAACTCCACTCCCACCCTCATAAAATTAACCCAAGATTCCTTCTCATCCACAGAACAATGGATGTTAGATAACCACCTGGCACTCAACTCATCAAAAACCAAACTCATGATATTCACTCCTTCTAAAACCACAATTATCGACAAAAATTCAATCTACATCACCAGTCAGAATAACACTCCTCTTGAAATAGTATCAAATACAAAACTATTGAGTCCTCATTGATGATCCACTTAAATTTGATACCCACATCCAAACAAATATTAAAAAAAAACACACCAGAAACTTGATATGTTCTACTGCCACAATTGCTACCTCACTCCCTCTACTAGATTCCTTCTCTCTACCACATATCTCATCCCTTCTCTCCTTTATGGTGCCCCACTCCTAATCAACCTACAATCTTCTATCAAAACAAAACTCTCTTCCTGCTTCAACAAAATCACTAAATTCACCACTGGCCATCCACTCATCACTATATTGCCCTCCACAAACTTAATTGGCTAGAGCTGCTCAACTATCTTATCTACACTCAACTAATTCATGCTCACAAACTCATCTTCAGTCCCTCTCTCTGCCCCTCCCTTGCCTCAACCTTTACAATGCACCTACCCAACAGACTCCTAAGAACCAATACCCAGAATCTGATTGAACTTCACAAACCTGCCCATCCAGCAGGCAAACTTCTACTCCCGTTTTCCTTAGCACGTCTCTGGAACTCCCTCCCACCTTACATTTGCCTCACTAGCAGCCCCTCCACCTTTAAAACTCTGCTCCACTCACACCTAAAATTTCTCTGGGATTGCTCATGTTCCCATCCTGCATAACATCCCCAGTAGCTACCTTACTCCCTACCTCCTCTCCCATTCTCCTTTTATCCTATCTCAGCTATCTACCTCCCCATCTCCTCTTTCTCTCTTCTTCCCTTAACTCATCTCTCCCTTACCTCATTTAACCTATATATCCCCCCCACTTTTCATATTTCCTCTGAGGGAACATACATATTTGTAAATAGCTGCTTATAGTGTTAATTGACTTGCAAATACCTACTTATTGTTGTAATAGACTTAACATGCATTTTAGCAATGATAGGGACTATATATTTGTAAACATTTACTAATGGTTATATAATTTCTGTTTTTCATCTTCTAAATTGTATCATCAAATACTTTGTTTTCATGTACTCTTCTTGTACTATAACAACCTGTTATTTTATACATTGTATCTATGGAGCTTCTCTCCCCAGAACTCCATTGAAAATGGGCTCTTTCGGCCCAATAGACCATCCTGGCAAACAAACTTCAAATAAATAAATAAAGACATACATTTATATGCTAGATCCACACCAATAAAATCTGTTATCATGACAGGTTGTCAAAAGGATTTTCAGCAAGCCCATTTGCATTAGAACAGTTTTACTGTACATGATGTTCTGTGAGATTCTGGCTTTTTCCTTTGTCTGCTGTAGTGTGGTTGAGTGTTAGTAAATATAAATTAGGAGGTCTGGGGCATTCCCCCACATGAGAAGTGTAGGAGTTTTATCCCAGTACAGATGTTCACTGACAGTGAATAGTTTTAATGGGCTGGCTCTCAATTAAATTACCTTCAGCAAGAAGACATGATTATACCAATATCTGCTCTAAGTAGGAGGTGCAGTTTTCTTTCCCAGACATCCAGGATTTATTATGATTAATCACATTTCACTTAGTCAAAATGCAAATAATCATATTTTAATTATGTAGCACATATTTAGTTAGTCACCCAACCATCACAAAGAAACATATGTTAACTATGTATATTTGCAGAGGAGCTGTAATACTCTTTGTCTTAATAGAAAGTGACTTATCAACAGTTGTGCTCCCAGTATCCATACTAGTGTTATAGATGGTTTTCAGAAAACATTTATTTGCTTTCAAATTCAAATTATCATCCACTGCTCCTTTAGCAGAGTCTAGGTTAAATCAATGAGAACATTAATCGGTGGTCTTTTGTTTTCGCAGTTTGAAAACAAACATGCAAACACTGTTGGCATTGAAGGACAGCTTAACCATACTGATCTGCCTTTTTTTTCTCCTTTGAATACTGAGATAAAGGTCTTTATCTTTTTTACCAATAGCTGTACTGAACTGATGCCTAATATCTCATTTCTCCTTTATGTGCCCAATCTTCTTCCACCTTTCAAAATAAAAGTCTTTACTGACTGAGGCATGGATATAGATGTTTTATTATGTAGTAGCAGTATACAGTTGTGGTAGGTACAGCAATCTAGCAAGATGTGAACAAGTCATATTAATGAAACTGTCTCAAGTAACAGAGCTGGTGAACTGGGTGAAACGGTAAATAAGATTACTCAGGCTTCTGTAGCTCTGAAACTAACTTCTTTTCCTCTGTAATTGCAAAACTATGGCAAACTGCATTGTTGTCTGTAGGTTCTGGACATCTGGACTGACTTCTGAATATTTTAACTTCTGGGCATTTTAAATGACTTTTGTACTCAATCTGAAGTACCTCTATCTTGTATCTCTCATAATACTAAATGCTTATACATTTCTTATGAGTTTTATACACCTCCCTTTACTTGGTTTCCAAGCCTTGTACCATCTAAATAAGATATTATTTCACTGTCTCTGATCTGTCTGGTTTTGCATCTTCTGCAATGTCTTTGACACAACAGAATGTTCGGCACATTCCGTTAGCACACCTCATCCCTATCATTGCTTTGACTTGATGGCATGCACTGAAACATTCCTTTTTATTGACACTGCACTAATGGAAACTGTGTAATGTGAAATACAAAATGAAGATATAGGCCTGCTTTAATATGTCTGCATTTTTAGGCCTATGGAAAGAGAATTTTGTACTTGCGTAGGATTTATTCTGACAAAACTATATTTATGTGTTTTATTTTATTTTATTTAACATTTGTTAACCAGGAAAGTCAGACTGGACACAAGTCCTTTTTCAGTGGAGGCCTGGGGAGAAAAGCTCCACTTAAGCTAAAACTAATACAATAGAGATACAAGTAGAATATAATCAACTCAGTAAAACACAATTAAATATAGAATATAGGGCACTTAGTGTGATTAGAAACATAATTCTAAATATCATTTATATAATTTGTGTTTATGTGTATGACTAGTAAGAATGATGCTCATATAACATCAGCATAAGGAAACATGCTGAATTAGTCAGGAGCCATACATGGACATACCAGTTTTTAGACAGGTGAGTTTTCAGTAAAGCTTTAAATTGCGATGAGGTTGTAGTGGATATTATACTATTAGGTAAATTATTGCAGATTTTAGCTATACAGTTGGAGAAGAGGGATTCCCCAGCCTGATTATTGGCAATGGAGACTTGTATCAGGAATTTATTATTGGATCATAAGGTTCTGGTACTGGAGTATGGTTTTAGTTGATTTTGCAGGGCAGCTGTCTTTTCTTTCTTGTAGAGTAATTTATGGGCCATGGATAGTTGGTTGTGAAGTAGGAGTTGAGGACACTCTAACAAGTTAAGCTGCCTGTTGTAATATACATTGATGTGATTTGGAGTCTGAGCTGGCTGCAAATCTTGTAATTTTATTATAACATGCTTCAAGTTTTGTGAGGTCAGGTTTCCTAAGGTTGGTGAGAATCGGAGATGCATACAGAAGGGTTGAGATTAAGTGTGTTTGAGCTATGGTGGCTTTAGTGTTGTTTCTGAAGTAAAGTTTATTCATATACAGGGTACCTAATTTTTTTGTGGACTTTTTTAATAGTATGAACTATGTGCAAATCAAATCTCATGTTATTGTTGATTTCAACACCTAACAGCTTTGTATGGACAGTAGGTGAAATTATGGTTTTATTGACAGATTCGATAGTGAATGAGGAGGGGGCTGTTTTAGCTTTGGTAGGTTGAAACAGCATACGTTTTGTTTTGTTGGGACTCGGGATGAGGTGGGAGTTAGTTAGCCATTTTTCAATTGCAAAGAATGGGTTTTGGGTGAGTACTTGTAGTTTCTGAATAGTAGGGGTAGTGCAAATTACTGTGGAGTTGTCAGCGTACTGAATTAGGGATGCTTGTGGGACTGATGTATGGAGGTTATTTGTGAATAGTGAGCAAAGGAGGGGATCTAGTATAGAGCTATGGGGGACACCTATGGTGGTAGGTAAAGGATCTATATCACATTATCAAAAATTTAAAATGTCGAATGGCAAAAGAGCGAAAGTGCCAAAAACTGGAAGTTCCAATTTTGAGATTGCAGTACAATGAAGATTGGGATATTTGCCCTTTCCTCACTGTAGTGTGATCTCGGAGTTGGAATATATATTGCCCCCCACAATAAGGAGTTCAAGTTTTGGCATTTTCGCTCTTTTGAGCATTTGACATTTTACGTCTTTGATTATATGATATTGACATGTAGGTAAAAGGGGTGATAGTTCTCCTTGCCATTGTACTGCTTGCTGTCATCCAGTCAAGTAGTCTTGGAACCAGTCAATTGAAGATTGGGAAAAGTTTTGTGAAGAAAGGGTGGTAAGGAGTTTGCTGTGGGAGTCCATATCGAAGGCTTTAAATAGGTCTAAGAAATTAGGGGATACATATTTGTGATTATTTCTGTGTTGATTTATTGTGTTGGCAAAAATAATAGGGCAGTGGTTGCACTGTGGTTTGGACAGAAACCATATTGTGACTGAGTTAATAGGTTATTTGTTTGCAGGTAGTGCATGAGCTGTGTGTGGACAATTCTCTTTAATATTTTGGACAGTGGGGATAAGATAGCAATAGGTCTTAATTTATCTTACATCTTCCTGCTGTTATGTGATAATGTTTCAAATCAGGGTTCACAGCCCCATTCCCAGCCAGTGAATGACCTTTATGTCTTTTATGAGAGAGAAAAAAAACAGATGTATTCACTCATTATTGCCTTAATTTTCAATTTGTCCACTTAATCCAATTCTGGGTAGCAGGGGAGCAGGAGCTTATCCAAGCACTTGATGTAGATATGCGCACACATGTACAGACACAAGTAAATAGGAAGACAGACAGACACACACATGTACAAACACTTCCACATACTTACTGTTACAGGACATAAACACCTATGGCAATAGGCAATTTGGAGGATCATCAGTTTGCCTATGGCACAGCTTTGGATCTGGGCTGAAACTTGGAACACCTGTTGACACCCCATGTGGCAACAGGAGAGACATGTAGACTCTATATATATGACATCACAGCAAAGACCCAAACATATCTGTTGCTAGTTCAGCAGGCAGTAAGCGTCCAGCCTGCTGTTACTACTCTGTGAGAAACTTCAACAAGCAGATTAATGCCAGGATTTAGGAATTACTGCTATTCCCATTTTTCCTGAAGCCCTCTCAGAATGGGATTCATGTGCAACATAATAAAAACTACACACATGGAATACAATCTGTAGAACTGCCCAGTTATGCACATATACACACACACAGACACACACACACACACACACGCACACACACACACACGCACATACATTTACATATATATTCCTTCATTTCCTTAACAACCGTAATAGTTCAAAATTTATGTCATGATAAATTATAGTTCTGTATGAATTATATGTGGTACAGTTATCCCTTACCCAGATGCATTATTTAACCAAGCCTTTATCAACAGACCCTTCTGATTACTTTTGTTGAATAGCCCCACTATAACCACTGTAAGATCAGCCTTCATTGTTTTGTATTATCAGCCTTGCCAGCTCTGTTTAATGAGAGGTTTGTAGCTATGATTACACAACCCATTTCCCAGTTTTCTACTTACTTTTATCATCACAAACTCTTATTGTTATAATAATGGTTAATTTGACCAAACCATAACCATGTGAAACTATTTACTCCTATCACAAAGCATCTTTCTTGCCAAAAATCATATAAATTAAACATAAATCACCTATGACAATTGAATCTTCTTTCCCTTCTTGCAAATATACATTTGTTACCTTCCAGTCATTACCTCATCCTTGTTAAACTTGAACAGTCCTATCTTGAACTAGGAGTTATTGTTCTGAAGAAGCCTATTCATCTCAGCAGGTTCATTGAGGAAAGTGACCAAACTGTGTTGCACCGTAGGCTTTAGTCGTGTAAAGCTAATTATGAAGCTAAGTAAATCCACAAGTACTACCACCAAAATATGAAGAATAACAACAGCAACTGGAGAAACAGTCCTCGGTTCTTGGTCCACAGATGTATTTGTTAAAAAACAATGAACATGAAGCACTTTTCATTTGGTATAGTAACGCAACCTTCTTCAGATAAAAAACTTTGACCATTAATGTAATGTCAAATTTTTTTATCTGAAGAAGTTTGAGTTACTATACCAAATGAAAAGCACTTCATGTTCATTGTTTTTTAACAAATAAATGTGTGGACTGAGAAACAAAACTGTTTCTCCAGTTGCTGTTGTTATTCTTCATAATTATGAAGCTAAAATAGCATTTCTAGCTAAAGATAATCATAAGGCATTCTTTAACTATGTCCAAAATGTGAAAGGGAATGCCCAGCTATGTGCTGAATTTGTAGTAGATGATGCCACTCATACTATACTGGAGGAAATTGCCACCTGCTAGCTGACAGATTTGTTGCAAACTTCACCCACCTGTCCCCACCAACCATACCCCGAAGCATACCTGACACCAGTCCTCTGTCTAGTAAACTCTACAGATTGTCATATTTATGCTCTCCAAGGCCAAAATATTTCCTCAAAGGGACCAGATAACATCCCGGATTGCTTATTAAGCAATCTAAAACAGGAATTAGTGGACCTGCCTGCCATTATCTTCAAGCATAGCCTGAATACTGGCTTTGTTCCAGAAGAGTGGAGAACAGCAACAGTAATCCCCTTGCATAAAGGAGGTCCATCAACCAACCCTGGGAACTATAGACTCATAAGTCTAACCAGCCTCATTTATAAGGCCATGTAAAGAATCTTCATGGACCTTATCAACAAGGACATAGGTGATCTTCATACTAGACCTATCACAGTTTGGCTTCATTAGGAGTAGATCATGCTTATTAAACCTAGTAGACGTCAAGAAAGTCACCAAAGCCCTAGATGAAAGTAAGACTGTGTAGACTGCCTTTATTGACTTAGCCAAGGCTTTTGACACAATCCCCCATTGGGATATCATTGAGAAACTCTCCTAGCAGGGGATTAGCCCTTACATCACTACATGGGAAGCCAGTTGGTGACTCCATCACTACCAGTAAACCTGTCACCAGTGGCATATCACAAGGATCTTTGCTGGGATGTTTACTGCTTGGAATCTATTTCTCAGATGTCCAGGCTAAAGTAGACAGCCTTTGGCTTACCAATCTCACAGATTATTGCAAATTGGGTGTAATTACTGAGTGCCCCAACAATGTTAACATATTACAGGTGGGGCTAGCACAGACAAACAACTGGTGTCAAAGCCATGGTCTAAAACTAAATGCAAAAAAAGTGCATTATAATCCATTTGGCAAAGTGGAGTTCCCTGCTAATTACAATAATTCAAACCCAGTGGCATGACATCTGGGAACACAGGTAGATAGCAATCTGAACTTTGACCACCAAGTTTCTACAGTGGTAAGGAATGCCTTCTAGATTGCACATCTCATAAGTAAAGGCCAGGTCTAAGGATATTATAACTCCACTGTACTCAACCCTCATCAGACCATTAATAAAGTACAATGTTCCCTTCTGCATGTGCCTCACCAGACACCTGCAGCAGCTATAGAGACCACAGAGCTTTCTCACTAAGAATATACAGGCCTCCAAACCATGACTTGTGTAGATAGATTGAAAGCCCTATCACTGTACTCTGTATCATATAGGGTGCTGAGAAGTGACTTGTGTCCTGTTGGATATGCTGCACATCTACAAATCAAATGGCACAAGAGTCACTCATTCTAGGTATCTTAACCTAGCCTGTTACATTAACAGAATATGCTGGAGAGGCAGATATATCTCCCATAGATTGCTGCTACTCTGGAATAAATTTCCAGTTCATGTGAAGCAGAGCTCCTCACTGACCCTATTCAAGCACAGCCTGGGCAAATGGATGGGAGACCATGAGTTCACCCTGGAGGTAGCTCCCATGTTCCTCATGCACAGGGGTAGTTAGTGTTTATCATAGACTTGCTCTGCAAATTACGTCCATCTAACCAAGGACAACTGAGGCAACTTGCTATCAGCATTGTTAGTCTTGTAAGGGCTCTAGGGCTGCTAGCCTAGTAACCTCCTATGAACCTATGAAACTATTTATCTGCCTAATAAGGAGTTTAGGTCAATAGATAGATTTGGGAAAAATCATTCCTTGAGCACCTTTGCTTTGTTTGCATTAAATTACACCACACATACGACTAGATTCCAGAGAAATTTGGCACAACAGGCCTTATCTACTCTGAAAAATCCAAAGACAGCTAACTCTCAGAAACAACTCCAAGCTACCTTGATGATGATGTTAACAAGTATTATCCTCTTCATGTGCCCGATGCATAACATAGCAGATGGAGTGGGAAGGGCAGCTGACACAGGCATAGCCATTAGATGTTAATTAACTTCATGGACAACATTAAAGCATCCTTCACAAAAGCCCGGTATGATAGATCTGCAGTATTCAGAACTGCTGTAAAAAAAAAAAGATGCAGAAGAATTAGCAAGATAGCAATACCTTTTCTGCCATAAGAGTAAGTTCAATGCCCAGCAACTCTCCTTTAATAAGAACCGAAAAGGGTCTTCATTGCTTTGGTTTCAAAGGTCAAACCAGTTCAACCCCAATTCTGATAGAGACATCTATGGCAGAGGTGGCCCACTTAATGGACATAGGCCCAGGGGCCAAGGAGGTCTACAAAGTCATGGGTGTCTTGGTTGCTTCTCTGACTGAAGACCTCAGAACTCCTGCAGGTCTTCCTACTGCTTTTCTATGGAAAAGGCAGTCAAGAGACATGTCTCCCTCTATGCAGACTCATGGCTCACCATCACATGAGACAAATGGGTAAAAAGGATAATTTCCAGAAGGTTATTTCATTCCATTTTTTTTAAATGTCTTCCCCAGATAAGCTTTCCATTGCTGGATGTACCTTTCAGTCAGGCAAAGGCCACCTTGGAAAGAGGTTTCCACTATTCTCTAAAAACTGTCATCCAGGCAGTCCCATCAGACCAGAAGGGGTCAAGATTTCAGTCAAAGCTCTTTTTGGTTCCAGTAAAAACAAAGGACCTCAGGCCCATTTTGGCCTTCAGCTTTTTTAACACCTTTGTAAGAAAGACCCAATTCAGGATGCTCACAGTACAATCTATTCTCCCATGTTTGTGACAGAATGAATGACTGCACTTTACAGATCTCCAGCATACATGCCTACACATCAAAAGAGCAAAGCAGTCCAGGAGATACATGCACTTCTGAATAGCAGCCAGTCACTATAAATTCAAAGCCCTAACATTTGGCCTCACCACAGCCCACAAGGTAGAAAGATAAAGACTGCAACGAACCACCATGAAATAAAAAATGTAAAATTTAATGAGAAACGAGCGCTTTCACGCACACTCAGGTGCGCTTCATCAGGTTACAATTGAATCAAAAAACATCGCTAGCTTTTATACAATGGTAAAATTCTCAATTAATCAATCAAGGCAGTAATTGAACAGATTTAAAGATATAACACATAAGAAAGCCTTTCTTAAAGCATACGGTTCAATCTGATAACCAACCGTATCAAGTTTCAAACCTTCAAATTTGCCCTTAAATAACAGTTAAATAATATAATACTAAAACAGTATATACAAAACCATTAGAACTTCTACATAGTTCATACACAAACTTGAAAATAAAATAAAAATAATTAAAATCTAGCATAAAAAACAGGAACGATACTGATTAAGGACTTGTTGCATATCCAAGTATCGATCCTAAAACAGAACCATGATGCACTAATAGCGCTCGTGATTCATACACAGATGGCATATATCTGCTCATAGAGTAAAAATATATGACATGGAATAACACCAAAGATTGAATCACATGATTGCATCTATAAACCTAAGCATCATAAAAAGGAAGTAAAAATCTCCCTAAATACAAAACAAATCTAAGTAATTTCCATAACCATATTGGTATCGCAACCAGCGGCCAACACCAAGTGTTGGCTCGTTGTTCATATAAAAATATGTATGTGTGTAAATAAATGAAACAAACGAGCTCACAATCCAATACGTTGGCAATAAAACCTACAATCTACCATAGAAACCAAAAACCTGTTAGTAAAATATTTACAGCCAAAAGGCGGGCTGGTTAAGCCCAAATGGTAATGCAGGATATATCATAAAGAAAATTATAATGGCTATGTGTTAATATAAAGCTTTATCTAATACTATGAATGTCAATGAAGACTACATAGAGTATAGTTAAACAGGGACTAAAAATTGTCCAACAACAATAGAGGATATAATGTACTAATGTCATACGATCAAACTCAAGAAAAGGAAAGCCAAAACCCACCGTAGTGGCTGGCCTAACATAATTAGCATGACATAGCCAAAAAAGTGGATCAAACAAGGCAGGTATGGAGAAGTTTTTGACAATGGCTTAACTAAATGGATTAGACAAATAATGTTTACTACATCAAAAAGATCCTGTTAAAACAGGCCAAATAATGACTATGGTATTTAGTCCAGGTTTTATATGCGCTTTAAGCCTAAGTATCCATCTTAGTTCAAACATCTCAATGGTGCCTACAAGGCCCCCATCCCGTTTATTTAAATTAATAACTTGCAGTACTAAAAAACTAAAACCATGTTGAGCACAATCTTGACAATGCATCGCTAAAGCATTACTAACATTACCCTTTTTTATATCATACGTATGATTGTACATGCTGTCCCTCAGTCTGCGTGATGTCATCCCCACATAGTAGGCATCGCATTGATTGCACATTGCCAAATAAATGACATTCTGGGTATCACATGTAGCATAAAAGTTGGGTTTAAAAACTATATTAATGCCAGGTATGTTGAATTCTTGAGTTCTATTAATATATTTACACAGAGAACATCTACCGCATGGATAGGTACCTGTCTTAAAATTGGTTCTAATATCAACAGGGGAGACTTCTAGTTTCTCTTTACAAAGCAACCTCTTAATGTTCAAACAGTTGCTGAATCTAAAGGAAGGACGCTTACCAACTATTTGTGATAATAAGGGATCCGAAAGCAATATTTTCCAATTACCTCTGATGATCTTAGTTAACTGATCTACATCATTAGTATACTTAATATCATATGCCAAACCCTTTCCACTATTCTTCAAACATGGCGTATAATATTCCTTACTTTTACCCGAAGGTATTTCAACCAAATCATTTATAGTCCTCCCAACCAAGTCAGGAGGATAACCTCTATCTAAAAAATGTTTAGCTTGTTGTTTCATTAGCTCCAACGCATCATGTTTATCGCTACATAATCTCAATACCCTGATCATTTGTCCCTTTATGATGTTCTGGAAAACATAACGTGGGTGTAGACTATCATAGTGCAGGATGCTATTTTTCCAGCATGATTTTTTATAGAGAGTGGTAGTCAGATTATTATCTATCTCTTTTATGATGGAAACATCTAGGAAATTCGCCTTTATACTGGAACACTCATAAGTAAAACTAAAAAATGATGTAGTGGAATTCATATAAGAAATGAATTCCTGTAACAACTTTGGTCCACCATTCCAAAAAATCAAGATGTCATCTACGAACCGCCTATACAGGATGACATATTTAAATCTAGGGTCCTTAAAAATGAAATCCTTCTCCCATTGATAGACCACTATATTGGCATAGGCATTGGCACAGGGAGTGCCCATCGCTACTCCCCATGTCTGTGCATATACCCTATCATCGAAGAGGAAAACATTATTATTCAAAATTAAGTCCAATAGACAACAGATGTTCATACATTCAATATTGTCAACCTTACCAGATTCAGTAAGATGAGCCCTTATAGCATCCAGACCATAGTCATTAGGGATGCTAGTAAAGAGGCTTTTTATGTCAAGTGTAACTAACAACGTATTGGCATTAACTTCACTGCATAGTGAGTCAAGTTTAAGATCTAGCAGCAGATCATAGGAATTCTTCAGAACAGTGGGAATGGCATCAACCATGCCACCTAATTTAGACTGAACATATAGTGAAGCATTCTGGGTAACCCAATGATCGCCGGATACTATTGGGCGTAGAGGGGGAGGGTTTTCAATTTTGTGCAACTTAGGCAGTCCCTTAATTAAAGGGATCAGGGGATCATTTATAACTAAGAAGTCATATAGTGTTTTATCAATAGACCGAGTCATAAGCAAATCATAGATGGTATCATGCACATATTTAACAATTGATGTTATTCTCGACCTATCTATCACCCTATAAGCCTTGTCATCACTAAGCATATTAAGCATTAATGCCTTGTATTGACAGGTGTCTAATGCAACAATTCCCCCTCCTTTATCAGCTGGTCGAAAAACCGTAGCTGCATCACAACAAAGATGGTCAAGGGCAAGCTGTTGTGCATGATTTAAATTAACAAAAATACCTTTGTGTTTCTTATCCTCAAAATATACATAGAATTCATGCTCACATGCACGCATAAAACACTCAACAGAGTGTGGTGTTGGAGGAATATAACAACTTTTTCTTTTGCATAATTGTACATTGTAATTACAATTAACTTTGTCACAAGAATTATCTTTGAACAGTACCTTTAAGGACAATTTTCGGGTGAAAAGGCGCAAGCCTATAAGTGTATCAGATAACGTACTTCTTTTTGAAGGAATAAAAGATAGACCCAAGTTCAGAATGAACTGTTCATCCATAGAGAATGTCCTTGAGGTCAAATTAAAAAATAGGCAGTTCAATTCTTTGTTTTCCTTCTCGACTCGAAGGTTTCTCCTGACATTTTTCTTTTTCCTCTTCCCCGGCTGGTTGAGCGCATGCGCACTGCGCTCTTGTATGGAAGGGGGAAGTTTAAAGACAAAGGTACAGAAAAAACATTTTTGGAATTGTTATCTTTAGGTCTTGCACCCAAATTATCCATACCAACTAAACCCTGTTGATTGCAAGGTAAAGATGAACTGGATGAGTTAGGCTCTCGTTCAGGAGTGCCCACAGTATGGCTGTTACTCATCGGACAGGCAACCAAAGAAACTGACGACACATCGGGTACACTATTCATCATATGCGAGGTCTCTGGTGCGGCAACATGTTCACGTCCTTCTTGTTGGTTCACTTTTGGCCAGACAAAGATGCGACCCAACTGAAAATCCTGGTGGTCACGCCTAAGTTTCCTAAGTTTTAACTGTTCCAATTTGTTGCTATAAATGGCCAGCTGTTTATTCATGTTATGAATCTTAGATGTACAGAAATCAGATTTATAATTCACAATAATGAAATTATATTGTTCCTCTACCTTATTGAGAAGTTCAGCCTCAGTGGGAGCAAAATGTTCCAGTAGAAGGTGTATGTATTTATAACCAAATTCAATGTTAAGCTCTTGCCACTTCCACAATAACTCCGGCTGACTATCACCGTAGCTCGGCATACACAGAACGCGCATGCCGCGCGGGATAACTTTGAAATGTAGACAGGCTTGCAGATGTCTTTTCTGCCAAACAAGCCTGTGCAGTCGGTATAGGTCATTTTCTAGACCCCTCAACCGGCCAAAAAAGTCATGCAGGTTATCATCACTATTAGTATTTGCCATAGGTACATCACCTTTAACATCTAGATTCAGCAACGGATTTTCTTTTTGATAGAAGAGACAATTCCAACTATCGGTTCCAGATACACCTGTTGGATTATAATCAAGTTCAATGTTTGGCACGTCCATCATGTAACGGTCGGTTAAATAAAGAACCAGAAAAACTATTAGCAGCAGACAGATACCGACCATTCAAAGGTTCCTTGCACCACAATCGTTGAAACGTAGAAAGATAAAGACTGCAACGAACCACCATGAAATAAAAAATGTAAAATTTAATGAGAAACGAGCGCTTTCACACACACTCAGGTGCGCTTCATCAGGTTACAATTGAATCAAAAAACATCGCTAGCTTTTATACAATGGTAAAATTCTCAATTAATCAATCAAGGCAGTAATTGAACAGATTTAAAGATATAACACATAAGAAAGCCTTTCTTAAAGCATACAGTTCAATCTGATAACCAACCGTATCAAGTTTCAAACCTTCAAATTTGCCCTTAAATAACAGTTAAATAATATAATACTAAAACAGTATATACAAAACCATTAGAACTTCTACATAGTTCATACCCAAACTTGAAAATAAAATAAAAATAATTAAAATCTAGCATAAAAAACAGGAAAGATACTGATTAAGGACTTGTTGCATATCCAAGTATCGATCCTAAAACAGAACCATGATGCACTAATAGCGCTCGTGATTCATACACAGATGGCATATATCTGCTCATAGAGTAAAAATATATGACATGGAATAACACCAAAGATTGAATCACATGATTGCATCTATAAACCTAAGCATCATAAAAAGGAAGTAAAAATCTCCCTAAATACAAAACAAATCTAAGTAATTTCCATAACCATATTGGTATCGCAACCAGCGGCCAACACCAAGTGTTGGCTCGTTGTTCATATAAAAATATGTATGTGTGTAAATAAATGAAACAAACGAGCTCACAATCCAATACGTTGGCAATAATACCTACAATCTACCATAGAAACCAAAAACCTGTTAGTAAAATATTTACAGCCAAAAGGCGGGCTGGTTAAGCCCAAATGGTAATGCAGGATATATCATAAAGAAAATTATAATGGCTATGTGTTAATATAAAGCTTTATCTAATACTATGAATGTCAATGAAGACTACATAGAGTATAGTTAAACAGGGACTAAAAGTGTCCAACAACAATAGAGGATATAATATACTAATGTCATACGATCAAACTCAAGAAAAAGGAAAGCCAAAACCCACCATAGTGGCTGGCCTAACATAATTAGCATGACATAGCCAAAAAAGTGGATCAAACAAGGCAGGTATGGAGAAGTTTTTGACAATGGCTTAACTAAATGGATTAGACAAATAATGTTTACTACATCAAAAAGATCCTGTTAAAACAGGCCGAATATTGACTATGGTATTTAGTCCAGGTTTTATATGCGCTTTAAGCCTAAGTATCCATCTTAGTTCAAACATCTCAATGGTGCCTACAAGGTCCCCATCCCGTTTATTTAAATTAATAACTTGCAGTACTAAAAAACTAAAACCATGTTGAGCACAATCTTGACAATGCATCGCTAAAGCATTACTAACATTACCCTTTTTTATATCATACGTATGATTGTACATGCGGTCCCTCAGTCTGCGTGATGTCATCCCCACATAGTAGGCATCGCATTAATTGCACATTGCCAAATAAATGACATTCTGGGTATCACATGTAGCATAAAAGGTGGGTTTAAAAACTATATTAATGCCAGGTATGTTGAAT
Organism: Protopterus annectens; assembly: GCF_019279795.1. Taxonomy (NCBI): domain Eukaryota; kingdom Metazoa; phylum Chordata; order Ceratodontiformes; family Protopteridae; genus Protopterus; species Protopterus annectens. The sequence continues at coordinate 1,146,742,216 of NC_056743.1, read as the reverse complement.
TCTTGAGTTCTATTAATATATTTACACAGAGAACATCTACCGCATGGATAGGTACCTGTCTTAAAATTGGTTCTTATATCAACAGGGGAGACTTCTAGTTTCTGTTTAGTTTTCTTTTCCCACAAGGTGTGTGCCAAATGTATGGCAGTTGTTACAGCCCCACGTCACCTCCAGGGATTCAAGGTATTCCCTTACTTGGATGAACGGTTCCTAACCACTCTCTTGATGGAGTAATTCAAGAAAGCCTGAGATTACCTGCTACTGTTATACAGTCCCCTAGGCATCTAATTCAACCTGCAGAAATTAAGCTTGCAAAGTAATTTAGACACCATGACCTCTGTTGTTTCTTTTCCCAATGAGAGAATACAATCTCTACACTTAGCAGTGCAACCTGTAATTAGAGGAGTCAACCTATTTGCAGTACTCAGAGTTCTGGGCCTAATGGCTTCTTCAGTTTTAAAATTTCAGGTCACCCAATACCACATGAGGATACTTCAATGACTACTTCAGGTTCAAAGGTCACAATTTCACCATTCTCTTTCTAAGAGTATAATTCTTATCCATATCTCTCAACTGTCAAGTTCTTCACAGAATGTCCAGCTTTTTGCCTCATTTTTATCTATTCCTCTTAAAAATTGTTGTTTTCTGGCAAATCACAGAAGATTGAAGTCACTAAATAAAGATATACATTTGTGTTTCAGACTTCATATCCTTCAGAAAATACATGCTAACACAAACCCTGTTATTCTAGCAACTTGAGGAATATTTAAAATCTGTCTCTGTTTTTGGCCCATTGTCCCCTATTATATTAGACTTAATGGGAGTGGAGATAGTGGTCAGCAGACAATAAAACTGATCTATAAACAATAAAGTATCATATAGTTACATGATTAAACAAGATCAATGCATATGATCAAAGTCTTGGTCTAAAAGTAAACATTTGGGAGAGAAGCTGTTTATAGGAACATATATCCTGCTGATGAATGTAGGAGATAATAAACTTTATAATAAATAACAAGTCTCATAGACTTCACATGTGGTGTAGGAATTGCTCTGAATGATGAGTGATAGTGGGCCTGCATATTTTTGTAATTATTATCATCATCATCATCATCATCATCATCATCCAAGACAGGTAAAAGCTAGCAATTAAATGTATTCAATTTTAAAAGAAATAAATGATAATTAATAGCATAATATGTCACCAGCAAAAAACAAAAAAAAAAAAAACATGGTGTAACCATAATATCAAGAAGCTTTACAATAAAAGAAAGATAATTTTGCCCAAAAGTATTTGTTATTACCAGAAAGCTTGATTCTTCACTGAAATAACAAAAAAATATATATATATCCAGGAGCCTAATAAAATTCACCAAAGCTACATTTGAGGCTAAAATACCTCCCCAAGCCAAAGACAATCACAAGGCCTTTTTTAGTTATGTTCATGATTTTAAAATGCAATGCAGCAATCTGCTGAGCTGACTGTGTACACTGTTTCATACACTGAGGCTGAAGATACAGCATACCTACTGGCCAATAAAAATTCACTTCTAACTTCACCCCTCTCACCCCTCCATCCATCCCTCAAGATATATCTGAAACTGGCTTGCCTCCATCTATCACACAAGGCCAACTCCTAAAAGTGCTATTAAAAGGTATAGATTATATACTGATGGGCCTGAAAAATTGGATCTTAAATAGCATGAAGCACAATTTAGCCATCTCCCTGAAAACATTGTTCAACTTCAGCCTCATATGGGTTTTGTATCAAGTGAATAGAGAACAGCTGCATTAATTCTCCTGCAAAAGAGAGGACTTTCCACATACTCAGGCAATTACAGACCCATAAGTCTAACCAGTCACATATACAGTGTCATGGAAAGAACAAGGCAATTACAGACCCATAAGTCTGATGAGCCTTACATATAAAGTCATGGAAAGACTTATTGTGGAAATAATCAATAAGGACATAAGAAACCTCCAAACACAGTACCTCTCTCAGTTTGGATTCATCAAGGGTAGGTCATGCTTACTCAACCTGGTGGACTTTTTTTTTGAAAACGTTGCCAAAGAAACAGATGAAGGTAAAATGGTACACGCCACCTACTAAGACCTGGCCAGAGCTTTTGACTCATTTGTCCACTCAGGCACAGTAGAAAAGGTAAATAAGTGGGAAATAAACCCCTATGCCACTTACTGGTCTGGCAACTGGCAGGAAATCAAAATAAGGGTAGTTACCTTCACAAAAAGAAGAGGAAACAGTGGAGTTCCCTAGAGTGCTGGGTTGAGAACTCTCCTATTTGGCATCTACTTCTGTGAAGTAAAAGATTATAGCAAAGAGCTCTTGATGATTAAGTTTGCAGATGACTGCAAGCTATGAGTCATTGAATCCTCAAATGACTTTGCCATCCTACATGAAGGTCTGTCCCAAATAAATAACTGATTCCAAAATCATGTACTGAAACTGAATGCCAAAGATGCATTATCATGTCCATTGGAAAGTCATCTACCACTGGGAACTACCATGTTGACAATATGCCCCTAAGAGTTAACCCAGTTGTTTGGGATTTGGGAGCTTATGTGGACAGTGACCTAAAGTTCAACCAACATGTGCCCATTGTCATAGGAAAGTCTTTCTGTATTGCACAGCTTATAAACAAAGGGATTGTTTCTTGATCTAGGGATGTATGTCATTGTCCCCATTTACACAGTACTCATTAGGACTATCATTGAATATAATGCCTCTTTTGGCATTTATCTATTCAGACACATGGAACAATTGGAATGCCCACAGAGATACCTAACTAAAAGGACACAGGGCCTAAATAAAATGCCCTACATGGACCGACTCAAAGCCCTGTTAGCATACTCAGTATTTTATATACTGCTAACAGGTAACCTGTGTCTGGCATATAAGACATCCTCTGACCCAGTGCTGATGACTTTACTGGACATCAGTAAGTCAAATGCCACCAGAAATACTGAGTCTAGGGATCCAAACCTCTTCTGCAAAAACAACAGAACAGTTTGGAGAGACAGGCATTTCTTGCAGTGGATACCTCTGCTGTGGAACAGTCTCCCCATCCTCATAAAACAAAGTACATCCTTATCTATATTCAAGCATTACTTGAATCTATGGGTGGGAAACAGAAAATTTATCCCAGGACTGCCCCCTGTACTAATGGACAGATGCAGCTCCTAAATGCTTTAATTTAGCCAATGCTTGGGTCCCCTAAAATTATCCATGGTATGATCCCTGTTATTATCACTACGGGTGATATATAATTATCAACCATGGGATGGATAAGACCAATCTATCATTAAATGGGATAGGTTAATTCAAGCACCAAAAGGGAAACTGACTAGGTTTAAAATGACCCACAAGAGCAGTTAGGCTAGTACTTACATATGAACTTATTTTAGATTCACATTAATTTCATTATTCCTTCCCTGACCCAGGGTAATGTTCACAAACATAAGCCAGTAAAAACACTCAAAGAGTGTATGAATATGTGTAAAACAAAATAAAAATAACAAAAAATGCCACCACCAGCTGATATAACAGCCCAAGCTTTAATTAAACACTAAGCGCTTTCACCCAATGTCATCCTGGGCTTCCTCAGATTGTCACTCTGAGGAAGCCCAGGATGACATTGGGTGAAAGGGCTTAGTGTTTGATTTAAGCTTGGACTGTTATATTGGCTGGCGGTGGCATTTTTTTGTTATTAATATTCACAAACATGGCCAGCAATATATATGAATGCTGCATGGTTAAAAATAAACCAGACAGAGCAGCTTTAAGCAATTCACAAAGGTTTATGTACTGTGGATCATATATGCAACTTCAGAAGTCATGTTTAAAATTACCTGAATACCATGGGGCATTGAAGCTATACTGTATGCTTTCACTTTGGAGAGCTATCCACAGGGTGACTATGCTGAACATTTCACAGAGCCCATATAAAGACTTAGCAACTCTTTAATATTTAGTTAGTATGGCATCTTTCATACCTGTCAAACCTAGGTTAGGATGAGGTCAGGTTCATTTTTCAGTCTCCTAACAGAAATATATATATATATATATATATATATATATATATATATATATATATATATATATATATATATATATATATATATATCATAACTTGTCTTATAGAACTCAGTTCAAATTTAGTTATGAAAGCAGAAGTTGATTGGTCTGAGCCATAAAATAAACCATAGCATCAACACAGTTCCTTTGTCAATGATGAATGATGAATCCGCCTTCTTCACTTAAGTGATTGTCTCATGTACCCACTAAAATCAACAACTAAGTGATACTGGTAATCTGCTGCTAGCTTGACTTTATTCAGAAAACTAGTGATGTGGAGTTATTCCCCATTAAATACTTTCCTTTGAACCTTCTAAACTGATATTCGTAGGATCATAGGGTCATAGGAGGTTACTAGGCCATTAGCCCTTGTTTAGTCAAGTCAGCACCCAGACCCCCTGTCCAGCAGGGACACAGGTGGAATCCCAGGAGTGTATTTTCTGTTCCCCATCCAGTTATCTGGGTTGCGCTTAAAAAGGGATAATGAGGTACTCTGCTTGACATGGAGAAGGAGTCTATTCCACAGATGGGGGAGTCTCTGGGATACAAATCTGTCCCACTAAAAAGTCCTATTGATATTACAGACCAGGCTGAGGTCACACGTATGGGTTGGTCAAGTGGAGCTTAACTTGCGGATATGCAGCAGTCCCATCAAGGTGGGGTCTGAGATTGCTTTGTATGCCAGACAGAGGTCACTTCTGAGGATTCTGTACAAAACTGAGTAGAGGGACAGGGCTTTTAGCCTATCTCTGTAGGGTAGGTGCTTGAAGCCCTGGATTCTCCTGGTGAGGAACCTCTGTGGTCTTTCCAGCTGCTGCATGTGCTTTGCAAAGTACATGCAGAAGGGGGCATTGTACTCAATAATTGACCTTATAAGGGAAGAATACAGGAATCTTATGACCTCTTTGTCCCTGGATGAGATACCCTTACTTATGAGGTGGGCCACGTAGAAAGCTTTCTGTACAATGGAAGGGACATGGTGGTCAAAAGTCAGGTTGCTATCAACCTGGGTGTCCAAATCCCTCACTACTGATTGTGTACTTAGGACATTGATATTAATGTGATAATATGTGGGGATGTTACTCTCCCCAAAGAGGATGATGATGCATTTTTTTGGCATTCAGCTCGAGGCCATGTTTCTGGCACCAGTCATTTGTTTAGGTGAGACCTTCTTGGAGGATGTCCACATTGCTTGGGGAATTGATGACTGCGTCCTGCATGCAGTCATCTGCAAACATGATTAGCCATAGCCCACTGGTTTTGGCCTGCACCTCAGAGAAGTATATTCCAAATAACAGAGGCCCCAAGACTGATCTCTGGGTATGCCACTCGTTAACGGTCTACTGCTTGAAGTGGCTTCCCCTGTTTTGATTAGGTGGGTTCTATCAGTGAGCCAGTTTGCTACCCATCTGGTAACATATGAATTGATACCTAGTTGAGAGAGTTTATCTACTATTCCTGAGTGAGGAATTGTGTCGAAGGCTTTGGCCAGGTCAAGGTAGGTGGTGTGCACCATCTTCCAGTCGTCCATGGCTTTGGTGACTGTCTAAAAGACATCGACCAGATTTAACAGACATGACCTCCCCTTGACAAAGCCAAAATGCATGGGGTTGAGTGTTTGGAGGTTGCCAATGTCCCTGTTAATGAGATCCATGATAATCCATTCCATGGCCTTGCAGATTAGGCAAGTTAGGCTGATGGGTCTATAATTTCCTGGATCGGTGGATGGTCCACCTTTGTTTAAAGGGATGACAGTGGCTGACCTCCTTTTGACTGGGACAAAGCTGGTACTCAGGCTTTGGTTGAATAGGGTGCCTAATGGTGCTGCACGTTCATGCCTGAGTTCATGTAGGATGCAGCCTGGGATGTTATCAGGTCCCATAGAGGCTGTATTTTTTGTCTTGGAGAGGGCAGTGATGACCTGTTCCCTAGAGATAAGGGGTGGGGCAGGTGCTGGGGATGTCCTGATTTACTGATGGGGGGACAGAGGGGAGAAGTTTTCACTGAATCTGTCAGCCAGTAGACTGGCTATATCTACTCCATTTGTGTATGTGGTGCCCTTTACCACCAGTTCTGAACAGATCTGGGTGCTTCCTTTGAAACTGCAGACATATGTGAAGAAGGCCTTATGATTGTCTTTAGTAGATGTGGCCAATTTGGATACAAAGTTGGCTTTAGAGGATTTTACTAGTGCTCTTATTTGCTTGTTCGGGCTAAGGATAGATTGCTTCCAATTGGGCACCTGCTCCGTCTTGGTACTGGATAGCAATTATTTCCTTTTGTTATATAGTTTATTTATTAGAGATGTCCACCAGACAGGTTTACTCTTCCTTGCAGAGGATGATTTTGTCATGTCAGGTATTCCTGATTCTATGCATCTATATAAATGCTCGTACAGTACTTTGGTATAGATTTGGACATTGGTGCCAGTTCAGTGGGGGAGAGGGTTGTGAAGCTGTTTACACCATCCCTCAGGAGGTTGTAATCAGCTTTGGAGAAGTTATTTTTATTTGACCCTAGCTATGGGGGGGGGATCTGAGGAGATGGTGACTTCAAAAGTGACCACTTAATGGTCAGATCTTACCAGGGAGGATGATACTGTAGGGGTGCTGCAGTGGTTACACATGTTGGTTAATACCAAGTCCAAAAATGGAGGCCAGCACCAAGAGTGATAGCTGAGTTTATTCCAAATAGTAATAAATCATAAAATGAATCAGACCAGTTTCGGCAGTTTTGCCTTCATCAGTGATTGCCATCTTAATTGTCTGACAGTCTATATATATATAAATATATATATATATATATATATTTATATATGTATATATATATATATATATATATATATATATATATATATATATATATATATATATGTGTGTGTGTGTGTGTGCACAGCACTACATATCAATCAAGTAGTTAAAGAGACAGTAATAACAAAAACTGAAAAAGTCTCTATAATCTAAGCATAATAAGTGAATGAATAACTTAATTATTAATTCTTTACTATTATTAATCCAACTACAGGTGGCCATTAAGACCAAGGGAAAAAAGAGCCCCTAGCCTTACAATCCACCTTGTTTCGTTATCATTCAAAATACTATGCCACCCTAATTTATTCAATCTGTCACCCACTATTTTGTCAATAATACAAAAGTGAAATATTCCTGATTTGTGATCACATACATGTCTGTAAAGTGCATTAGTCATTCGTTTGTTTCTGATATCACTTAAATGTTCAGACATTCTTATTCTGAAAGGTCTAAATGTTTGCCCAACATAAAAGGATGAACAGGAACAGGTGGCCAAATAGACCACCCAGTCTGTTCCACAATTGGCAAAATGCTTGATCCTATAGACCATTTGAGTATTTTTGCTAGAAAACTCCTTAGATTTAGACATATATCTACAAAAGGAGCAATGTCCACAAGAGAATAACCCAATTAACCTGTTCCCTGTAATCGTTAGTTGTTCCATAGAGTGACTTATACCCTTGGATTAATAATGATTTATATAGGACCCCAGTGTTCATCCCCTACGATATGAAAACTTACATCTATCCATAAAGGGACTTGAAAGTTCTTGATTTGCCATAAGAATATTCCAGTTTTTGTTAATGGCATTTCTAATGGCATGAATATTTCTGCCATAGGTCATGACAAATCGAATACTATCCCCTGAGGTGCGAGTTTTTTCTTTATATTGTAATAACTCTGACCTATCTTGTCCAGTAGCCCAATTACTAGCTGAAAGGATGGCTCCTGGTTTATAGCCCCTAGCTCTAAATCTATGTGTCAAATTGTTCTTATGATGTTCATAGTCAACATTGGAGGAGCATATCCTTTTGATGCATAGGAATTGTGACTTGGGAATATTCGTTATAATATGGTCAGGGTGTAAACTGGTTGCCTGTAAAAGACTGTTATATTCTGGGTATTTGTGGAAGACCTGGATTGACAGTGTATTATCTTCATTTCTACAAATTTTAACATCAATAAAATTAATTTCTTGGTAATACATATTAAGCATAAATTCAATACCCCACTTATTTTGATTGAACAAATTCTAAAAGATATCCTGTGTCTGCCTGCCAAACCAGCCAACAGTCATGCAGGTACCACTGCCAGATGTCCATCTCACCCTGAAAAATATTATGTGAGTACTCATATACAAGGAATTCTTCCAAATAGCCCATAAAGAGATCTGCATAAATGGGGGCAAAAGATGCCCCCACAGCAGTACCACAGACCTGCCAGTAACATTCCTGTTGGAAATATAACACATTTTTGTGAGGACATGCTCTGCCATACAGATTAATAATGTGTTAAAGCCTGGTGGATAAATGTTTAATTTATTAAGCCAATATTCTAGAGCCTCCAGCCCAGCCCAATGTGGAATGTTAGTGTACAAGGCCATGACATCCAATGTACACATTATCCAATCTGGTTCTACTTGGGTGTCACTTAAGATCATGAGGAATTCTGTCGTATCTTTGATCCTAGATCTGACCATAGTCAGAAGGGGCTGTAAATATTTAGTAAGGAATCCTGATAAGGGTTCTATAAGCGAGCCCATATCAGATACTATTGGTCTTCCAGGTGTTTTTTGCAAATTCTTATGGATCTTAGGTAACAAATAAAGTATCTGTTTCTGAGGATCTTCAATTGTAATGTGGTTTAGAACTGACGTACTAACGATACCTTCCTCAGCTGACAGCTTCAAAAAGGAATCAATTTCCTTTTTAAAGCAGCTGATAGGGTCTAGAGGCATTGGCATATAATGTATGGCATTCTGGAGTTGTCTATGGGCCACTGATAAGTAATAATCCATGTCCATGACTGCAACTGCTCCTCCTTTGTCGGCAGGAATAATGACTACATTATGATTATTTCTTAGTTCCCTAAGGGTTTGTTGTTCCACCCCAGACAGGTTGTGACCCAGCATCCGAGATACATAACCATGAAAATGTAGGTCTTTGAGAACTGACTGTTGAAATATAGAGACATATTTATCCATTGGAGGCTGAAAAGTAGATTTTTTTGAAACGAAAATCAGTAGATATTTGAGAGTCACCTTGTTTACCAAAATATAATTTTAAATTTAGCAGCCGACAAAATGACAAAACATCTTTCACAAAACTGTCTTCATGGACATAAAAAACAGGAACATATGTTAATCCCTTGTTAAGTAGTTTAATAGCAGTTTCAGATAATGTTACAAAGGAGATGTTAAGTACATTTGAACATTCTGCTATTTGGGAATTATCATTTATAACAATGTTTCCAAATTCTCCACATTTGCGATATTTTCTCCCACCCCTGTGTTTCCTAGGCCTAAAGGGTGGTCAACATTTTTGTGTTTCTTATGGGCTGGGGACCCCTGAGTGAGCCCATGCTCAGTTTCAGTAACAGAGGATTCCTCCCCTGAGATGCTGCTATAATCATTTTTAGATTTCTTTAAAATAGGTCTGGGTCTTTTCCTCCTTGGTCTGGCCACCCTATAATCTCCATCAGAAAAAGTAACATTCTTTTTAATACCAAAAGGTTTGCCTTGTTCATAGACCATCAAATCCCTGTGAAACTTATGTAATTTCTTGCCCCTTAAGTTTTTCTCTGTTACTAATATTTCTTTGGATAGTTTATGGAGACATTTTTGATATGATGTCTGACCCTCATATGTCCTGATATCCTCACAAATATGTTGGGTTTTTATAATGTTCATCTAAATTGACCGTTCCTAGAAGGAGGACAGTATTTTAACGAGTGACGTGGTTGCATCTCGCTGAGCTTGTGCCCATTCCTCATATACCCCATCAGCCCATTCCTCATATACCCCATCATCCAGATTGCTAGCATATGGTTGCAACCAGATTCTTAAACCCCTTGGAGTTATATTCTTGGCCTCATAGGCCTTAAATAGATTAAGGTGCCAAACTGAACTACGTAAATTAGTAATACTTTTAGTCAATTTTGTAAAGAGATTCTTGTATAGGTCATTTGGGTCCCAAGGATCCCCAACAATGATACTACCATTAGCTTGAACCCCAAACACTTGAAGGTCATTTTTATCTGCAGATAAACCCTGCAGCATAGTGACCAAATCCATGGTAAGTATCACTGGATGTACTAAGGGATCTATCCAAGGGTAATTAGTTCAAGGGAAAAAAAACATATATATGTATATAGGTCCAAACAAAAAATGCATTCATATAATACCTCAAGCTAGTAAATCCAATTGGATGATTTGAGTGCTCAAAAGATGGAAAGTCTGTCCCAATTATTAACTATTATGTGTCGGTTTTTAACTACCAAAATGTATGGCACAATTTTTAAGAGAATATCACCCAGATAATTATTGCTAAGCTTATATAGTGTTCTCCCTGTTGGAAGTAATTTTCAACAACAGTATAGTGGTTAATGCACTGCACAAAAAAGAAAACAATATGTCAAAAAAGTTGGAAACATATAATACCATCTGAAAAAAGAGAGTATGTAGTTTGCCCCCAAGAAAACAATATACAGATGCAAATACTATCTCCCTATGAAGCACAGACTCTGTCATAATTAGGGACCATAAACCAAGATTCCTACATGTGAAACATGAAAAACAGTACACCATGGATACCTGTTGTTAATTGTCCCAAAGTTCAAATTAGTCTGTATGTACACAAATGCCTAGTTATCACAATTGCAATCCAGGAAAATATAGCAAATTTTAGTCCAAAGGTTTACAAAATGAACCTTCGATTAATTCGTATGCCACAATGATCCTTCGATCCTATTATCGCAAAACAGTAGAACAGTTCAACATTAAGGCCTCTATTAACTATCCCAAAAGGCCCAAACAATCCATATGCCACAACGATCATTCGATCCTGTTGTCGCAATCAATTATAACAAATTATAGCCAAATCACACATATTAAACATTATAGGTCTTTTGTACATAAATAGTTCACCAATAGTGCCTGTTAAACTGTTCCCAAAATCCAAGTTAGTCCATAAGCGCACACCTGCCCTGTAATTCTGTAGTCGCAACTGCAATACAACAAAGTATGGTGGGTTGAAAATTGTCTACAATAAGTCCATATGCTACTGTGATCCTTCGATCCTATTGTCACAGCCCCATAAAGTTGTTCAGACTAGCCAAAAACCTAGGCATCCCAAAAATGAGTATCATTAAATGTAAACCTCCATCTCGGTCCTGTCTAATGTTTCAGACGTAGGATATTTCAAATGCCCTACCAGGCCAAACAAGCAGCATTCCTTCAGTAAACAAAACACTTCACCAAAAAATAATTAATCCAAAAGATGTAGATGAAGTTTTTTTCTTTTTTTCTACCTCCGAGTCACAGTAGATGATAGTCCAAGTTGGGTGAAACAATGCTTGAATAGTAAGCGAAAACAGAGTGCTGAAAATAAAAATGCAGCGTACACAACCGCAACATACATCCGATCACTCAGGAGCCCGATACCAAGTCCAAGACATTACCACCTCTTGTGGGGTGTTAGTTTCTTGTGCAAACAAGTTTGTGTGTCACTAATGAGGTAGCTAAAATGACAGATTTTCTATTTGCCATTTAGGTTGTGTAAATTACTGGTAAATACTTAACTAAACCTGCCCTTCAAACTGTTATAGAATACATCATATGATCAAACTAAACCAGTGTGATAGCAAGCAGAGATATCCCCCCAAACCCAAATAAGCTATTTATAACCACCTTCAGACTTGTGATGTAAGACCCCCTTCTCTTATGTTATTGGCCCACAAGAGATGCTGGGAACTAATCCCATTTAAGAGGTTCATGGCCACTTCTTCATGCTCAGTGTAACTTCTATCAAAACTAAAATACAAAAAGAGAACAGGGAAGGAGGCTAAATGAAATGAGTAGGAGTAAAACAAACATCATCAAAGTTAAACATTTCAGCACTGAGATTGAGACAGTTGCAATTATGCTATAAAGCAGCACATAACTTTGCAGTAACATGCCCTTTAATGTAGTAAAACTGACATTATGGCTCCCCAGTCTAAACAAATGATCACAATAACATCTGTTAGTGGAAGAAAGAGCACTGTGGAAGAGCAAAAATGAAAATAGTTGCTGTTAATGCAATATTAGCTATATAAACACAGGTAAGCATAAACAGTAAACAAAAAGTGTTCGTTAAACAACAGCACTGCAGTCCCTCTTGTCTAACATACCAAATGGTGTTTAAAAGAGAGAATTTATAAAGAAAAACTGAATGATAAACCTCTTTATTAATCAACATTATTACACCATGCAGTCCTGGCTCTGAAAGAAAAATATATATAATAGTGAAACGCTGTGGAATAAGAGGAAATAGGATGAGGAAGAGGGGCAGAATGAATGGAAAGAGAAAGGAACAGGAAAATTAATTCTTACAATGTGATGTAAGAGGCCAAGAAGAGAGAAAATCTAAATCTGAGAAGAAATGGAAAGTAATAAAGATGACAAAAATACACACAGTGCCACTTCATGACTAATCCAACTGTTCAAAGGTGAACGGGTTATTGTCATTTCTAAAGGTGTGTTCACTATCTTTTGTCATGGCAGCATGGTATAAAAAGAGCATAGATCAGTAGGGAAATAGATAATAAAACCTGAGGGAGGTGAGGGCACAGGAAGGAATGTTGGATTATTCTTTTTTTAAATATATGTAAGATTCACCTCCCTAACCATATTTAGTTCAAAGTAAAAGATAAGAAGAAATCATGAAAATATCACTTAAGGGGTATGCGAATGACCACTCCAGTCATTCCATTTCAGTCTAAATGAATGAATCCATTAGTACACAACTACAATAGTTTCAGTAATCTGAATAATCATAGCTACACAACGACCATGGACCTACTATACAGACTGATTAAAGAGCAATATGCAGGTATTGAAGCTGTAAGTAAGATCACTGCAGCATGCACACCTTAGAAATTATTCACATTGTTAAAATGTGTAGAAACTAGTGTGACAGCAAGCAGTGATATACTCCCCAACCTAAATAAAAACTAGTTATAAAGGAGAATATACATAGACACAGACCAAAATAATGAAGGGTAACAAGAACTGAATGCATCTTGTGTGAAAGTCAGATATTTTGACTGAAATGGTCAGACTGGAGTGCATGAAAGTGAAGACAAAATTGATTTGTGTCTGTCTGTGGAGTAATTATGACTCTACTCCACTCATGACCATAATCCTTACGTTTTCTTTCTTAGTTCAGTAATATACAATGACTGTAATAACTGGAGCAGTTGAGCAGTTTAGAGGAAACAAGGTATACAAACAGGAAAGTAAAAGAACTATTAAAAAAAACAAGGGTTCCTGAATTTTATTGCATACTGAATATGATCTTTAGAACAACAATACTGAAACTACAAATATGGAAAACAGCCACCTTGCAGCCAGTCACATCAGGGAGTGCAGGCAGTGGGGAGTGGGATACTACCATAAAATGCTAGCATTATAGCTAATGTTAAGATTCTTGTTTTTTTTTTCTTTGAGAATTGCACTTTATTTTTTATAGTTGTGAGCCGTACAGTTATGGATCTTAATTGTCTGATAGGAAGAAAGGGCTGCAATTTCCAATCCTCTCTTATATCATTGCTCATAGATAATTTAAAAAGGTAAAAAAATAAAAAGTCAGACTTCCCCTGGGATTCATTAACAGTTCAGTGTGTTATCATGGTGAGTGCATACTGAATATGCATGCTGATTATCAAGCTTAGATTTTTTCAAGCACCATTTCGTGGCCAGCAGCAGTCCTGGCGGCCATGAAACAGTGCAGTGAAGATGAGCACACAATGTAAACAAAACTTGTTGCCCATTGGCAAACCTATTATCCAAGCACCCACATACAGCTTATATGAAGTTAGAGTTGGTTGTTTACATGAAGTAAAATGCAGAGGACATGAAACTGGGAGAACATACACAGAAAACAATGTTAATAGTGTAGAAATAAATACGAGGGAAGGGTAAATGGAGAAATGTGATTGCTTCACAAAGAAGCATTTAAAACTTCTTCTTTCGGCTGTTCCTGTTAGGGGTCGCCACAGCGGATCAACTGTTTCCATTTCTCCCTGTCCTCTGCATCTTGCTCTGTCACACCAACCACCTGCATGTCCTCTCTCACCACATCCATAAACCTTATCTTAGGCCTTCCTCTTTTCCTGTACCTGGCAGCTTCATTCTTAGCATCTTTTTCCCAATATACTATGCAACCCTCCTCAGCACATGTCCAAACCAATGTAATCTTGCCTCTCTGGCTTTGTCTCCAAACCTTCCAGCCTGGGCTAACCCTCTAATATACTTATTCCTAATCCTGTCCATCCTCGTCACACCCAGTGCAAATCTTAACATCTTCAACTCTGCCACGTCAAGCTCTGACTCCTGCCTTTTTGTCAATGCCACTGTCTCCAACCCATATAACATAACTGGTCTCATTACCCTCTTGTAGACCTTCCCTTTCACTCTTACTGGTACTCGTCTGTTACAAATCACTCCTGATACTCTTCTCCACCCACTCCATCCTACCTGTATTCTCTTCTTCACCTCTTTTCCGCACTCGCCATTACTCTGAACTGTTGATCCCAAGTATTTAAACTCATCCACCTTCGTCACCTCTACTCCCTGCATCCTCACCATTCCTCTATCCTCCCTCTCATTCACACACACACATATTCTGTTTTAGTCCTGCTGACCTTCATTCCTCTTCTTGCTAGAGCATATCTCTACCTGTCCAGGGTCTCCTCCACCTGTTCCCTACTCTCACTACAGATCACAATGTCATCAGCAAACATCATAGTCCATGGGGACTCCAGTCTGATCTCGTCTGTCAACCTGTCCATCACTATTGCAAATAAGAAAGGGCTTAGAGCTGATCCTTGATGTAATCCCACCTCCACCTTAAACGCATCCGTCACTCCCACCACAGACTTCACCGCTGTCACACTACCCTCGTACATATCCTGTACCACTCTTACATACTTCTCTGACACTCCCAACTTCCTCATACAATACCACAACTCCTCTCTAGGCACCCTGTCATATGCTTTCTCTAAGTCCACAAAGACACAATGTAACTCCTTCTGACCTTCTCTGTACCTCTCCATCAACACTCTCAGAGCAAACATTGCATCTGTAGTGCTCTTTCCTGGCATGAAACCATACTGATGATCACTAATCATCACCTCCCTTCTTAACCCAGCTTCCACTACTCCTTCCCATAACTTCATGCTGTGACTGATCAGTTTAATCCCTCTTAAAAATCGGTACCAAAAACACTTTTTCTCTATTCCTCAGGCATCCTCTCACTTTCCAAGATTTCATTAAACAATCTAGCTAAAAAATCCACTGCCATTTCACCTAAACACCTCCATGCTTCCACAGGTATATAATCTGGACCAACAGCTTTTCTATTCTTCATCCTCTTCATAGCTATCCTTACTTCCTCCTTGCTAATCCACTGCACTTCATGATTCACTATCCGCACATCATCCAACCGTCTCTTCCTCTCATTCTCTTCATTCATCAGCTCCTCAAAGTACTCCTTCCATCTGCTCAACACAATCTCCTCACTTGTGAGTACATTTCCCTCATTATCTTTTATCACCCTTACCTGCTGCACATCTTTACTAGCTCAGTCCCTCTGTCTAGCCAATCGGTACAGGTCCTTTTCTCCCTCCTTAGTGTCCAACCTTTCATACAACTCTTCATACGCCTTATCCTTAGCCTTTGCCACCTCTTTCTTTGCCATGCACCTCATCTCCTTATACTCTTGTCTACTTTCTTCATCTCTCTGACAATCCCACTTCTTCTTCGCCAACCTCTTTCTCTGTATACTCTCTTGTACTTCTTTATTCCACCACCAGGTCTCCTTGTCCTCCTTCCTCTTTCCAGATGTCACATCAAGCATCTTTCTAGCCATCTCTCTTACTAGCTCTGCTGTAGTTATCCAGTTATTTGGTAACTCTTCACTGCCACCCAGTGCCTATCTTAACTCTTCCCTGAACTCCACCTCACAATTACCATTTTTCAATTTCCACCATTTGATCCTTGGTGCTGCCCTCACACTCATCTTCCTCTTCTTGATCACCAATGTCATCCTACAAACCACCATCCTATGCTGCCTAACAACACTTTCCCCTGCCACCACTTTACAGTCTCCAATCTCCTTCAGACTGGCCCTTCTACATAATATATAATCCACCTGTGTACATCTTCCTCCACTCTTGTATGTCACCCTATGCTCCTCCCTCTTGTTAAAATACGTATTCACCACAGTCATGTCTGTCCTTTTTGCAAAATCCACTACCATCTGACCTTCTGCATTCCTTTGCTTAACACCATACCTACCCATCACTTCCTCATCCCTTCTGTTCCCTTCACCAACATGCCCATTGAAATCTGCTCCAATCACCAGTCTCTCACCCTTGGGTAGAGTCATCACCACTTCATCCAACTCACTCCAAAATTTTTCTTTCGCATCCATAGCACACCCAACTTGTGGAGCATATGCACTAACAACATTCATCATTACACCATCAATTTCCAGCTTCATAAACATCACTCTGTCTGACACTCTTTTCACCTCCAAAACACTCTTAGCATACTGTTCCTTCAGGATAACCCCTACGCCATTTCTCCTCCCATCCACACCATGATAAAACAATTTGAACCCGCCTCCGATACACCTAGCCTTGCTCCCCTTCCATCTGCTCTTTTGTACACACAATATACCAACCTTCCATCGGTCCATCATATCAGCTAGCTCTCTCCCTATACCAGCCATACTGCCAACATTCAAAGTTCCGACCCTCACTATCACAGTCCTAGCCTTTACCTGCCTTCAGGCATCCCTTCCCCCTCTTCTCCTCCTTCGGCCAACAGTAGCCAAGTTTCCGCCAGCACCCTGCTGGCCAACAGTACTGGTGGTGGTCGTTGTTAACCCAGGCCTTGACCGATCTGGTATGTATATCTGTACTGTTGTCCGCATGTATGATTTGGCAAAATTTTACACCGGATGCCCTTCTTGATGTAACCCTCCCCATTTATCCGGGCTTGGGACCAGCACAAATAAATGCACTGGCTTGTGCATCCCCAGTGGCTGTGTTACTAGAGTAATGTGTTCTAAGGCAAAAATTCACAAGATTTTTCCATAACCTGTGTACTTGCATTTAGCCTGAGTTGCAGTTGGTGCTCAGTGCCAAACATTGTGCAAATGTAGAGGAGGAAGCCTAATGACAGAGAAGGAAGAAGATACTTATATGGAGGGAGAGGAAGGCAGGGACCAAGCAGCTTCTGAAAGAAGCAGGATAATGGTGGCTAAAAACAACATGTAGGCAACAGCTTCACATAAAACAATGTACTAAAAACAGTCAATAACACTTAGTTATTGTCTGGATTAGAACACTTGAAAGTATGCAAAAATCAGACTATAGATATGAGCATTAACTCATCACATCACAGAAGAACATTAAATCGCACACTTGAATGGACAGGGAAAACCTATTGAAACAAAAGGGGTAAACAGAGAGAGAGAGAATGATGGAGAATGAAATAGCAACATTATTTTTTCTTGGACATGTAGGACCATCTGTATAGTGTGTCAATGTTAATTATTTCCACATTATTAATTTGTCATTCAAGTTCAATAAAGTGTTTGCTATAGGGAGCAAGAATGGGTATGAGCATAGAAAAAAAGAGTAAGACATAAATATAGTCTTCCTGTTGGAAATGGAATATTTTTGCAAATGCTTTCTTGATACACTATTCAAATGATATATGTAAGAAATGTTGTAAATGGAGAGAAATATAGATATTTGCAGTTAACCATATGATAAGAATACAAAATCTCATGAAATAATAATTTGACATACATCAGTAATTGAACCCATGATACTATGCAAAAATATCAGTCTACAGATAGGTGAGTTATGTTCACACATCATATAAGAACTTCTAGTTCATTATATCTAGCAGCCTAAGAGCTGTTAAAGTAACTGTTTTAAAATACACCCTTTAGTATGTATTCTCATAGTGCAGCAGATTAAACACATTTTCGTGAACTTAACCAGAGTGCAGTGATTAAAACTAAATTCTTCAGGGGGAACAAGCAGAGGTTAGAAAACAGGAAAAATACAGGAATTTGCAGGAGGATGGTAGGAGAGCACCATAGCTATCCACTTCCTCAAACATAAATGTAGTCTTGTACACACAATTTCATGACGTTGGAGAGTCACCATACCATGAATGGGTGACAACAGCTGAATAATGTTGTATAGCCAATTGGACCAAATGAAGTGTGTCAATAATACACATAGGTGAAGTGGAGAGCTATGTAAGGGGTATATATTTTTTGTGGGACAGCTGTCAATTCTTTAGAGACCAAAAGGAATATTAGGGAAGTGCATAGGAATGAGAGGGTTATGTAGGTAGTATAGGATAGAGTAGCAGGCACAGACATACAGGACATGTTAGACAGGCAGTGATAGTGATGGTGATGGGTGATACCATGATTGGGGATAGGTAAGGGACTATGGAGAAGCATCCATGTCCAGCTTGAAAACAGTGAGAATCTAGTCTTCACCCTCAGAACTATCAACACTTTCTCCTCTGTTAGTTGCTGGGTCAGAGCCAAGCATAGCATTGTTTTGTCAATACAATGCTGGACTTTTTCAATTGTGAGAATTTGGGCACTGAGGCCCTTCTTCATAATACCCTCCACCAGTCCTGTCAGCTTCTGACAGATGACCAAATCACTGCTTCCACTACTACTGCTCCAGGATGGTAGCACTGCACCAGCAGCTTGGGCAAAGTTACCCGATAAGGTGGAGCATGTAAGGCAGGAGTTCTGGTAGCAACACTGACAGATTGTGACCAAGATATGGTCGGTGTCTATGCTGCCTATGATGATGCTGCTACAGCCACCTGTGGAGGTATGGTAGGCCAGACCTCAGTGGTCAGTCTACTTCTCAATGCTGATGGTTAGTTTGTTTTCAGCAGCAATGTTTTAACAAATAAATATATAATATGAAAAAGGAGAGAGAGAGGGTGGGGGAGACAATAAAAACAGAGAATTAGATAAATGGCATATCACATTACTTTATTATTTCAATACATAAGCCAATATGAGAAATATGTAAGTACTCCTTGACCACATCCAGATATGATGGAAAGGCATAAATGTGTCATAAACTCAATCAATTACAATGAAATCATATGACTAAGAGTATCATGTATTTCACTGTGCCATATCAGATATCTGCTTTCAAAGGTTATGCCTGCATTTACAAAAATTAGATTGTTAATGTCATGCAATATTGCAGTTAATAACTTTTAAATAATATCATGAAACATGAAATCTATTGTGTATTTTCTGGGCATTGAATCCACACACAATTAAGCTGGTGTACTCATTGCCTAATGCAGTCACCAAAAGCAATTGGAGCAGGAGTGTATGCTTAAAGTAAACATTAAGATTGCATCCAGATCTGATGCATATTTTCCCATGCCTCTTTGAGGTCAGTTAGTCTTTGTTGATGCACCTTATGGTTTTCTGTTATCTCTGCTGTAGCTGTACAGTAAAGAAAAGAGAAATAGGTATTTGAAAACATGATGAATAACTGAGCTGACTAGCTAATTAATGCAGTGTCATAGACAGGTGAAGGGTCAGCATACTTACACAATTGAGGGGTGTCTGCAGTCTTAAATTCATCCTCCTATTGGCTCAGGAGATCTTCCTTGCACCTCTCCATGTCAATGTACTGGTGATGACATTGCTGCCCAGTTTATGGGATGCCAGCTGCACTGGAGACAGCCTTGGTCAAGCTATTCCAAGCCTCAACTTTATACTGAGATCCAGTATAATATCCATGTCGTAACCACTGTCTGTAGTGTTTCATAAAGAGTGCTGCAAAAATCCTGGACTCCTCAACACCCCACCTTTGTGCTCTAAATGGAACACATTCCCTACCATCAACAGCCATGTCTGCAACAGCCAAAATACAACTATAGGTCTATATTGGCAGTTGATTCAGATTTCATGTATAACAGCTTGATGCAAAGATGCATAGTCTTACCAGCTGCATTTAAGCAATTGGAAGCACAACAATGGCTTGGCAGACAGATTGGCACTGATTACATACAAAGGCAATGAAGTGTGCAATACGACAGTGAGACTTGGTCATATGAGGTGCTCAAATTATTGACATATGTTCCAGTGTTAAAAAATGACATGCTTTATGGCACTTATTATAATTGTAGTTGGTTGGAGGAAAAATTGTATGACTTATTACATATTCGGTTGTTGGGAGTTACACACTGAAAAGATTAAGTAGTACCACCAGGGAATCAAAACCAAGAGAAAACAAAAGATAAAATATTAAACTTTGCTTGTTCATTGTCAGTGTCACAGCAGACCTTACTTCTTAACATGGTGATTCGAGGTATAGTAATGTAACAATAACTGGAGATATGCTTCAGAAATGCATGTATGCATACAAATTTATTTAGTCATGGGACTGCATTTCTATGTACATGGCAGTGCTTGGATTTGTAAATATATTTCAGGTGCAGGAAGTTGCATAATCTGAGTAATACATGGTGTGTTAAGTTAGATACATACTTCACAAGACATATTGCCATAAACAAATATTTATGATATGTGATAAGTCCTAAGAATTATAACAAAAATGTGGTACACATCATACCTGTTTATGTACATTCTAATGTAAATATAATCACTGTCATGTCTAACATAATTTACAGACATTATATTGGGCTTCTGTAGTAAGCAGTAATAAAACTTCAGAACAAGTACCAAAAAATCCAAAAATGTGAAGAAAACAGGTCCCAATTGAATTGACCAAGGTTTTTATTGCCTCCACACACTGGACCACGCTAAAACACCACAATAAACAACCAATAAATCCAAATCCACATGAACGCTATTCAGGTACTGCATTTTCGTATTCTCCACTCCACTTCCTTAGATAAAGTTATACATTCTCAAAACTATTTATATACCTTTCTTAATAGAATGATTGACTTAATTAATTAATTAATTACATCACGTTGATTTGAATTTTAAAAGGGCAATACTTGTGTATTAAAATATCCATAGAATGTAAATGAATTATTTAAAAAAATGTTAAAAAAATGTTAATACATCTCTATTGCTCCTCATTGTTAAAAACTTGTGTGCATAGACAATATTAATTTTAAAAAATGCATTCTTTATAACATAAAACAACAGAAATTTAATTAAAATGATATTAATTTCCCCATTTTAAAAAATGTTAAAATCAGTGTCTGTTAAAAAAACTGTGGTCTACATTGCCATCCAGTGGTTATTTCAGAATATTGCAGCTCTTCGTTTTAAAAATGTTTTCCATGTGATAATAAATATATGTTAATAAAATAAAATACTTTTTATTAATAAATTGATAAAATTAAATGTAAAATGTCATGTATTATATACAAAACCCCCATTTCTAAATATATTGCATGTATGAATAAATAAATATATATGAATATGTGTGCATATGAATTTAATTACAATTTAGCTGCTCTTAGCTTCACTAGGGGTAGGATACTGGTATGTTCATTCAATCCTGGTGTATTATACGATTCTAAAGTCATTTGCCACCAGAGTTCCCTATATTCCAATTTTTCTTCCCAAGGTCCTCCCCTAATGTCCCTTTCAGTGTGTTCAATCACAGAAAATATGTAACTAGCCTCTTTACATAGTAAACTGTGCTTATAAAGTGCATTACTTTCCTTACAATTTTTGATATCATTTAGATGTTCAAAAATTCTCCTTCTCAATTTCCTTTCAGTTTTTCCTATATAAAAGGACTGTCAAACCTTACAAGAAACAAAATAAACTATTCCCATTGATTCACTATTGTAGTGATACTTGTCATTCACTATTAGCCTATTTCTACTTTTTATGTTAATGACATTATTATTGGAAATAGCTGTGCATTGGGAACATCTACCACATTTATATGTCCCCTTTTTCCTTTTATCTTCAAAAGTTGCTGTTCTTTTATTTTCTAGTAGGTTCCTAATGCTTTTTGAATTTCTATATACTGTCTTAGTTGTATATATATTCTCCTTGTTCAGGTCCATCAATTCAATGAATTTATTCCATTCATTGTGAAATATAGTTCTTATTCTGTTGTTAATACTATTAAATTCAAGCGTAAGAGCTAGCTCAAACTTCCCCTTATTGTTACTATTATTAGTCATATTTTCTACATTGTTCTTCATATTACCCCCTTTCACTATAGGTAAAAATCTATCATTTCTACATTTAACTACTTCTTGCCTAATATTATGAATAAAGTCATCTGGGTATCCTCTATCTCTGAACATATTTTCCAGCAGGTCACATTCTAACAAAAATGCTTCATCATCACTAGTCATTCTACATCCCCTTACAAATTGCCCTTTTACAATATTCCTTTTTACATGAAGGGGATGTGAACTATCAAAATGTAAGTAAGAATTACAATAGGTTGGCTTTCTATAAATTTTAGATTCTAGTTTATCTCCTTTTTTAAAAATTTCTACATCCAAATATTGTAAAACATCATAAGAAATGTGATAGGTAAATTTCAAAAAATTACTGGAATGTTGGAGATATTCAAGGAAAGCTTTTAGTGTATTCTCATCCCCCGTCCAAAAAATCACTATGTCATCTAGGAACCTACGGTATGTAGCCCATGAGGAACTGAATTCACTATTCAAGATATTTTTTTCCTCCCAATGGCCTAATACTAAATTTGCATAGGAGGGGGCACAGGCTGCCCCCATAGCTACACCTTGTATTTGTTTAAAAAATTCTCCATTAAAATATAAAAAATTGTTCTGTAATACTAAATCCATTAACCATACACAAAGGAGTTTCTCATTAAGAGTTAGGTTCCTATTCTCATAAATGATTTCTTCAAACATATTACTTCCTTCGTTGTAAGGGATAGAGGAAAACAAATCAATGACATCAATGGTGACAAAAATTAAGCTATCAATGTTGTTAAAACCAGCAATAGTATTTAATAAATCCCAGGAATCTTAAAGTATATGTTCCTTGTCCATCCATATTTTCTTAATCTTGTTATCCACAAATTTGGCAAGAGAATGAGTTTTAGACCCTTCCGCACTAACTATGGGTCTGAAGGGTGGATTATCCAGGTTTTTATGTATTTTGGGTATACCAAATATTGTTGGAAATTTTGGTTTCTCTGTTTTCAAAAAATTATAAGTATCATAGTTTATTAGCTCATCAGTTAACATCTCATTTAAAGAAATATCGATTTTATTGTAAGCTATATTGATCTCATTTCTAGATATTACTTGGTATTTACTTCCATCCCATAAAATATCACTCATTCTACTCTCGTATTCAATATTATCCATAACAACTATACCCCCTCCTTTATCCGGTTTCATTATTCTTTAATTAACATCCGTTCTTAATTCTGTCAGGATTTGTTTTTCTTCTTTACTCAGGTTGTTATAAGATCTACTTCCTGTTAATACTTCTTTTCTAATTTCCTTTTCCAGGATCTTCTCCAAATATTTAAGGTAGGGATTTAAAGGGGGATTATAGATGGACTTCCGTTTCAACTTGCCACTATCACTGTTCGTAGAATTATTGGGTAATAACATTTTTAGGTTGATTTTCCTGAGAAATAGTTTTATTTCAATCAAGCTTTTAGCTATATCACCTTTAGTGGAAGGTATAAATTTGAGTCCTCTGGATAACAATTTAAAATGTCCCTTTTCCAACTCCAAGGAACTAAAATTGTAAATGTGAAAATTATTGTATGTCCATTTATTTCCTACTCTAGTAATATGTTCTAAGCCGGGGGGGGTGGTATTGGTTAAATCAGAGGGTAAGTTTAATATTTGCCTCTTCCCCTTCTCCCCCCCTCCAGTAAAAAATCCCTTCTCTTCCACCTTGTTTATTCATAATTCTCTCGGATATCCTCAGTGGGGGAAATTCCTCATCATATGCATTACTTATATCCTGATTTTCATCAGCATCACTGGCATCACCATTAACTTGGTTATACATATTATTATTGTAATGTTGAACCTCTTCTTTGTATTTTTTATGTGGGGGGTTGGGATAGTTAGTTTTATTCTTATATTCATATATATCCCTTTCCATCTTTTTAGTTTTCCTCTCTAATAAAACTTCCATACTATTATCTATATCTTTCCTCATATTAAAATACTTAGCCTTTTCTTCCACCATGGAAAACATAAGATCATTAGTTATCACTTTGTCAAGGACTTCTATGTCCTTCATAATATCATGCTGTATTCTGCTTGAAAATTTCCAAAAGCCCCAAATGAAAGTCTGATCCAGGTGTTACATTATTAGGGTATTTAAATACCCTTAGCCCTTTAGGAACTATGTTTTTTGCAATACATTTATTTAAATACATATTCTCCACGTTCAACATTCTATATTTGTGCATAAGTTTATACAGCTTATTTAAATTGTCTTTATAAGTATAATTATGGTGCTTGACTGGAGCACCACTACATACATCCTTGAAAACAAACTTTTGGTGCAACCAGTCGTTTAAATCAGGACCAGAAGTAACAGTACCTTTATCCAAGTCCAAGTTGTTATTGTGCGTGTTCCGTTTGTCAAAAGAAGGTCCTCCATTAGCTTCCCCCCTTGACAAATCTTTTAAAAGCCTCGGTGTTGTCGCTGGCTTGAACATTTCCATAGGTAAATCCTTTTCAAAGCCGGCGTTTCTTTTCCCACCAATAAGCTCCATTCCAGTTCCTTCCTGCAAAATAGCAGCCGCTGTTTCTGACCTTTTGGTCACTACAGGTCTGTTGGTAACGTTCTTACCGTGAACAGTTAATAGGGAGGAAGCAACAGGAGTGAGTAGGTTGATCAGTTCGGTTAACTGACCAATCAATTTACGAGCCAAACCAAGGTCTTCCTGCTGACTGGCAGGAACTTCCTGTTTCTCCATAGTCACCGTAACCACCAACAACGAAAAAAAGCAGAACAAGTACCAAAAAATCCAAAAATGTGAAGAAAACAGGTCCCAATTGAATTGACCAAGGTTTTTATTGCCTCCACACACTGGACCATGCTAAAACACCACAATAAACAACCAATAAATCCAAATCCACATGAACGCTATTCAGGTACTGCGTTTTTGTATTCTCCACTCCACTTCCTCAGATAAAGTTATACATTCTCAAAACTATTTATATACCTTTCTTAATAGAATGATTGACTTAATTATTTAATTAATTACATCACATTGATTTGAATTTTAAAAGGGCAATACTTGTGTATTAAAATATCCATAGAATGTAAATGAATTATTTAAAAAAAATGTTAAAAAAATGTTAATACATCTCTATTGCTCCTCATTGTTAAAAAACTTGTGTGCATAGACAATATTAATTTTAAAAAATGCATTCTTTATAACATAAAACGACAGAAATTTAATTAAAATTATATTAATTTCCCCATTTTAAAAAATGTTAAAAATCAGTGTCTGTTAAAAAACTGTGGTCTACATTGCCATCCAGTGGTTATTTCAGAATATTGCAGCTCTTCTTTTTAAAAATGTTTTCCATGTGATAATAAATATATGTTAATAAAATAAAATACTTTTTATTAATAAATTCATAAAATTAAATGTAAAATTTCATGTATTATATACAAACCCCCCATTTCTAAATATATTACATGTATGAATAAATAAATATATATGAATATGTGTGCATATGAATTTAATTACAATTTAGCTGCTCTTAGCTTCAATAGGGGTAGGATACTGGTATGTTCATTCAATCCTGGTGTATTATACGATTCTAAAGTCATTTGCCACCAGAGTTCCCTATATTCCAATTTTTCTTCCCAATATAGTTAAATGTAGAAATGATAGATTTTTACCTATAGTGAAAGGGGGTAATATGAAGAACAATGTAGAAAATATGACTAATAATAGTAACAATAAGGGGAAGTTTGAGCTAGCTCTTACACTTGAATTTAATAGTATTAACAACAGAATAAGAACTATATTTCACAATGAATGGAATAAATTCATTGAATTGATGGACCTGAACAAGGAGAATATATATACAACTAAGACAGTATATAGAAATTCAAAAAGCAAAAGGGATACCCTAGGAAACTCATTGACAATATGATAGTAGAAGTCACAGAAAACAGGGACTTGAAATACTTTCCCTTGTTAGGGACTGGTCAGATGACCACTAATAAGGATGTACCACTGGAAACAGTTGAATTTAAAAATAATTTCACACACACTTTTTCTGCTACTTCTTACAAAGTGGAACAGATCATTTTAAAACACTGGCCAATTTTAACCTTGCTCAACGAAATTAAAAATTACATTCCAACTTTCCCACAGTTTGTGAGGAAAAGAGATGTTAACTTGAAGGAGCTCCTGGAAAGGAGTTCTGTAACAAAAATGGGTACAGGTAGATCAAAAGTTGGCACATACAAATGTGGAGCCTGCCAGAAATGTAGGTTTATGATGAACCAAGACACATTTTTTATTTCTTCAAGAAGATTCAAGTTTATATCTACTAATCATTTTAATTGTGGGATGAAAGGGGTGGTTTATTTAGGTTTATGTGTAACTTGTAACAGTTTCTACATTGGCAAAACTGAGAGACAGCTTAGAAAAAGAGTGTATGAGCATATATATGATGTTTCCAAGGGTAAAGATACTAATGCTATTTTAAACATTCTCAGGTTTGTAAACAAATGGAATTAAAATTAAATAGTGTTGGAACAAGTGACCCCAGGCCTCAGGGGGGACAATTGGGAAGCTAAGTTAGAGTACCGGGAACTGCTTTGGTAATTGAAGCTTGATGCAGGGAGGGCTCCAGGTTTAAATGACAATATCAACATCAGTAGTATTTTGAAATTAAGAGCGGCCCATTTATAAAAAAATTCTATAAAATTTTATAAACTGAACGCATTTTATAGTTTGACACTACATTCATTATTGATCAGTTAACATAACTTAGGTTCCAGGTTTGGGTTTAACACACATGGACACTATTTGTTAAGGGTTATAACATATACACGACTGGGTTTATTTTTACACTACAATATTTTAGTATTACAACTATTTTATTTTTAAGATAGGAATGAAGAGGTTTTGTTATTGTTTTTTGTGACTGTTTGAATGCAAATTATGGCTTAATTAGGTGCCTTATTATATTATTTTATTAGGTCACACACTGTTCAACCACATTTTAATATTTGGGTTTTTTCTATTTATTACTATGATATTGCTGTAGTATTTGAATTATTCATTATTGTCACATTGTATCACTTTAAATGATGATTAGGGAAGAAGAGCCATGTGATCATGAACTAATATTCAAAGACTGTTATGGCAGTTATTTTCTATTTGTTCTGAGGAAGCTCGGTACTGACCGAGTGAAAGCGCTCAACTTTTTCTTGTTTCTTGTGGAATAAAGTTGCTTTTGACCATCGTAGGTTATTATTACTTTTACTGTTGGAATCCAGGTCCTGTGCTTTGTGGGCATTCATTCTTCTTGGTCTACTCCTACTCTAAGTATTTGGTGGTTTGTTTTGAGCCCCATGGCAGAAGGAACGGGTTCTGAGAATTTTCTCGACACACCGGTCGTGCCTAAGGGCAACCTGGACAATTCACCCATAACTAGGCGGGAATTTAAACAAGTTTTGGCTCTTCTTACTCAATTAACGGACAGTATCCATGATTAGAACGCGGAACCGAGTAATCCGTTGCCTGGCAAACAACAACAGTTACTGGAGGGTCAGAGGTTACGCTCTACACGTGTGATGTCGAATCCCTCCTCGGCTATGGATGAGGAAGTACCATTGAATTTGTTACAGGGGAATGTACAGTTTTCCACATCGCCTACGATGGCTGGTATAAATCGAGGGACACACAGAGTCCGAACGGACAACAATTTGAATGGTTTTACTTCGATTCTTGGACTACTAAGTATTTCAACTTCAATGAAGGTACTGTAAATGATTTCAAAAGTAACGTGGATGATAATTTTAACAGATTTAGAGACAAACTGCATGCATTTAAATCCAATCAACTTGAGATAGAATATCTCAAAGAATGTGTTCATGTGAACTGGGTCCCTAAAGGGCTTCGGATTTTTAAGTTACCCAACAATGTGCAAACAGGGACTGTACTTTATGAACAACTTTGTGAGGTGTTTAACAAAACTGGGACTGAAGTTCTTAATTTAATGATTAGAGACTATGAAAACAAAGCGGACATTTTATTGAAGGACCTTAATAATTTAAACCAAATGGTACTTAATGACAATATGTTTACCAGTGTAAAAAATAATTATGATAATGTGTTTTTTGAAATTGATCACTTTTGTGGTATGGTGGTCAACAGAAAGATTAAAAAATTAGAGAGAGACCTACTTGAGTACAAGGAAGGTAGAGCATATCCAGCCCCTAGGCACGGGGGATGGGCTAACAAAGCTGATAATGTTTTTGTGGGCAGGGCTAACGTATTTCACAATAATTACAACAACCAAGGGTCTGAACAACAGGTCCTGAGAAGAAGTGAAAGATTAGCTGAGAAGGAAAGGAAACAGTCCTTCCAGGATTTTCAGTACCCGACGACGAGGGGGGGATACCAAAACAGGGGGTGGAATCACCCCCCCCCGAATTGATTCCACAAGATACTTTAATGGATTTTAATGACATAGATGACACAGGGAGTGAGCATTTAGCTTTTAGGAAAGGTAATTTTACCATTTTTAATTTTACCGAGTTGATGCTTACTGATGAATATTTCGACCTGTTTTCCAGAGGGTTTCAATATGTCCCCTCCCGACCTGGGATTACTGCCAACACCTTCATTGATTTAAAATTGTTTATTAGACAGCTTAACTTAAACATTTTTTTCAAAGGGCAGACTCATGTTGGCCCTGCATTGACTAGGAGAAGTGCATTTAACCCCCCCCACCCTTTTCTTAAAGTGTTTGAAGAGCTAGCTGAAAGAGACATTAGGGCATGTGAAAGGAGTACTGGGCAAGGTTCCTCTGCTAATATTAGTGAAAAAGAAATGGAATTGATAGAACTCTTAAAACACGAGAAATGCAGAGTTATGAAACCAGCAAGGGGATGGGGTTGTGTTAATGTACACAGTTGATTATGATACCCATTTATACAATTTGTTACAAGATTCGAATCAGTATGGATTAGCATCACGTAATGAGATCAACATTGCATATGCTAAGATAAGTTATTATTTGTATGACCATCTGTTGCAAGGTACTATTGATGAACGTTTGTATACTTATTTACATGTAGAAAAAACAGAAATTCCTGTGATGTTTGGAATTCCCAAGACACACAAAGGTATTGACCCAGTTAGATTTAGACATATAGTATCTGGGGCAGGCAGCATTACTGAACCCCTGGCGAAATACATGGATTACACTGTTAAAAATGTGGTAGCTTCCATTCCACATATCAACAAGGATTCTTGGGAGCTTTTGAAGGATATTGACCAATGTAAATTTGATATTGACACCTTAATGGTCACTATTGACATTACAAAACTTTTTCCCAGTATCCCACATTTGACTGGACTAGAATGGTTTGGTGAGGTATTGGTGACCAAATCTAGTCTCGACAGGAACACTATTAATTTAATTTTAGAATTTATGGAAACCACTTTGGATAACAATTTTATACATTTTAATGGTGAATTTTATCAACAAAAGAAGGGAGTGGCAATGGGGGCCCCCTGTGCTCCACTTTATGCTAATTGTGTTTTATATTACTGGGAGCAGAAGAATGTGCTACAAACCGAATGGTCTGAATTTATAGTGTATTATACGTTATACCTGGATGATATTTGTCTTCTATGGAAGGGCATGAGGGATAAGTTAGAAGAATTCCTAGTGTATATTAACAGCAGTACTGAATTTTTGAGTTTTACATAGAACATTGACCAACACAAGCTTAACTACTTGGATGCTACCCTATACAAAGATTACTAAAACCAATGCTTTCAATCAAAACTTTTTAGGAAAAGTACATTCTCGAATTCCTATTTACACTTCAAAAGTGGGCACCCTTTTTACCAGAAGAAGAGTATTGTAAAGGGGCAAATTATTAGGGCTTTGAGGATGACTTGTACCTTTGAATGTTTTTTAGAAGAAGTTGATACTATCTGGGCATTATTTGAAGAAAAGGGATACCCTAGGAAACTCATTGACAATATGATACTAGAAGTCACAGAAAACAGGGACTTGAAATACTTTCCCTTGTTATGGACTGGACAGATGACCACTAATAAGGATGTACTGCTGGAAACAGTTGAATTTAAAAATAATTTCACACACACCTTTTCTGCTACTTCTTACAAAGTGGAACAGATAATTTTAAAACACTGGCCAATTTTAACCTTGCACGACAAAATTAAAAATTACATTCCAACTTTCCCACAATTTGTGAGGAAAAGAGATGTTAACTTGAAGGAGCTCCTGGAAAGGAGTTCTGTAACAAACATGGGTACAGGTAGATCAAAAGTTGGCACATACAAATGTGGAGCCTGCCAGCAATGTAGGTTTATGATGAACCAAGACACATTTTTTATTTCTTCAAGAAGATTCAAGTTTAAATCTACTAATATTTTAATTGTGGGATTAAAGGGGTGGTTTATGTAGGTTTATGTGTAACTTGTAACAGTTTCTATGTTGGCAAAACTGAGAGACAGCTTAGAAAAAGAGTGTATGAGCATATATATGATGTTTCCAACGGTAAATATACTAATGCTTTTTTAAAACATTCTCAGGTTTGTAAACAAATGGAATTAAAATTTATAGTGTTGGAACAAGTGACCTCAGACGCCAGGGGGGGCAATTGGGAAGCTAGGTTGGAGTACCGGGAACTGCTCTGGCAATTGAAGCTTGATGCAGCGAGGGCACCAGGTTTGAATGACAATATCAACATCAGTAGTGTTTTGAAATTAAGAGCGGCCCGTTTATAAAAAATTTTTATAAAATTTTACAAACTGAACACATTTTATAGTTTGACACTACATTCATTACTGATCAGTTAACATAACTTAGGTTCCAGGTTTGGGTTTAACACACATGTAACACACATGGACACTATTTGTTAAAGGTTTTAACATATACATGACTGGGTTTATTTTTACACTACAATATTTTGGTGTTACAACTATTTTATTTTTAAGATAGGAAAGAAGATGTTTTGTTATTGTTTTTTGTGACTATTTGAATGTAAATTATGGCTTAATTAGGTGCCTTATTATATTATTTTATTAGGTCACACACTGTTCAACCACATTTTAACATTTGGGTTTTATCTATTTATTACTATGATATTGCTGTAGTATTTGAATTATTCATTATTGTCACATTGTATCACTTTAAATGATGATTAGGGAAGAAGAGACATGTAATCATGAACTAATATTTAAAGACTGTTATGGCAGTTATTTGCTATTTGTTCTGAGGAAGCTCGGTACTGACCGAGTGAAAGCGCTCAACTTTTTGTTGTTTATTGTGGAATAAAGTTGCTTTTGATCATCGTGCGTTATTATTACTTTTACTGTTGGAATCCAGGTCATGTGCTTTGTGGGCATTCATTCCACTATGGAAGGTGTCCCAAAATACATTTTTCACTGTTATCCTTAGGGAGGGAAGGTGCCAACCAGAGAGCAAATGCAAAAGACATTTAAAAAATGACAGGAGTATAAAAGCTGACAAGAAAAATAATTCAATCAATGGGCATACCTAGCAATGACCCAAGCAAGAATTGCATTACAATGACACATTCAATCTTTTCACATCTCCTTGCACATCAGAAATCTAATTTCTGGCACACATTACTAGAAATGTCATATAATGTGAAAGTGAACACATTGTTAGCAATACTGAGAATATTTGAGTTTTAAACAACAGCACACTGATATGACAAAATGTGTGTAAATGTTTACTCAGACCCCTCTCTGTAAAAGCATCACTTAACTGGATTTGAATACTGCATCAACTGCCTTATTTCTCTAAACTCATTTCACTTAAATTTTATACCACAAAGAAAGTTATCTAACAGCTGCATTTACTGCACTGAATACTATCAAGAGTGCTGATGGATGTGTATCAGTCACACACTTGATTGTGCTATGGAAGACAGACCAAATTAAATGGTTCATTTTTTTCTTAGGGAATGAAACATGTTTGTAGGCTGCCTACTGGAGCATAAATGCATGAGGCACTATAAAAAAAATATAAAAGTACCTTGTATTTCAAATTAACACATTTCATGGATATATGCAGCAAGGAACAAGCTGTTACAGCTTTAGCATGCCACAGCTGTATTTTTCACATCTGCTTGCAACATCACAAGCAGCATATAACTGTGATTTCATGTAATGGCAATTGCTTAGAAAGCAGACATACAATGACAAGATGTCATTTTGACACAGTGCATACAATTACTCATGACATCAAAGTTTACATATATTGCATAAGTGTCATGATAACATATTGGGAGATTTGAATAATTTATCCAGCATACATAACTCACATATCCACATTACTCATATCACTGCATTTGTAATTAGCACACTGTAAAAAATGTGTATGTTACAGCATCAATAGCAGTCTTATTATAACTAATGAGAAGAGCTGAGTTTACATATATGAACCATATGTTCACATGGACTACAGGAACCATACATTCACATGGACTACAGGAAATATTTTTATCATGTATGACAGATGTTAGCCTGTTCATATGCAACATTGTTTGTCAATATTTATTCTGAATCCAGTCATAAAAAAATTCTGTAAACTGGATTCAATCCCTGCTTCACCTGCCTTATTTCTCTACACTCACCTCACATAAACATTGTGACACAGAAATGGTTACCAGACAGGTGATATTTATTCACTTAGTACTACCAAGAGTACTGACAACCATGCACTGGCACCAGGCTTCTTTGTGCTACAGAAGGCAGCCGAAATTACATTTTTTACTTTTTTCGTAGGAAATGATTTGCCTTGCAGTTTATATATATATCTGAATGAGTAATGTACTTTCATAAAATTATAGACAGAATGTACTTAGAAACTATGCTCATAAATAATTCATATAAATGTTAGGAATGTTGCTCTCATACATCAGTCAATGTACTCACTATCTTTCATGTAAGTCTGTTCTCTATGACAAACCCTTGGTAAGTCTATATCAAAGAAGACTGTGAAAACTTGACTGTTACTGCAATCATACTAATCATTTGCACTTGGAAGCATTTAGCAGGTAACATTTTTCAGTGGTGGTCCTTGCAGAAGTAGGGCATGTGCATGTAATAATGTAGGTCCTCACACCATGTTTATGTTCACTGCCCTTAGTGCAGATTTTGGAATTCATGAATGCTAATGAGTTTATACCTCATTAACATATTTATAGAGCTGAGAGAGATGAATCTGCACTAAATAAATGTAATCATGTAGGTAAGGAACTTGTACTGCAGTAGTGGAGACTGTTTTCAGATATCTCTATACTGCTACTTGCTTTGAAATCTTATTGCTACTTTCATAACTCACTTGCTGCAAGGTAATTGCTGTTATGTACATATAGATGCATTTTAACCTTAGTTATGGACTGAATTTCATAGCAGAAGTTTTGTTTTACTGTCTGGTTATTCTCATTATCTGTTGGCACAGGCATGTAGGACAGTTATTTTTTGACCCTGCATAATTTTTCTAAATAATGCTGACAATTTAATGGGGCTTTCAATCTGGAAAGCTGACCACTTTGTGTAGCAAAATGCTGTATTACATATTATCAAGGTCATGGTTTTTTGCATTATTAGTAAAGACATTTATATCAAGCCTCTGATGTCTACCTGGCTTATCAGCATGGAAGTGGATATCACAAAAAATTGTTAACCATATTTCCTTGATGGGGATGGGTGTACATTACTTTTGTTTATGCTGCAATGCATTACAGAGTTATGTAAATGTTTGTTCTGCTGTGACTGTATTATCAAGTTCTTTCTTTAATTTACTGCTGGGAGAAGGAAATTTATATTAAGTTGTGTGTACTGCATATAGATCCTTCTTTTTTCATGTATTTTGTGTATGAAGGACTGATACATTCATATAATTTTTTTGGGGTTAACGCTCAATTTTGTTTTACTTATGCAGTTTTTCTTACCTGTTATGTTTCCTCTTATATGTGGCTATGGCACCAAGATATCTGCATCCTGTAAACTGCCATAAACTTACATTGAATATGAAGTAGTCATTCTGACACTGCATTGCCATGGGTCCTCCCATGACTGCATGTGGAATCAGGTGGTCATTGATGTGAAGAATCAGAGGCCATTGATGTACACATTCCAACATCCATATTCCTACCTTTCATGTTTAAATTGGCATAATTCCACAGTTATCCACCTCTAAAATGCTAATAATTTACTATCCTGTATGCAATTGGCATAGTTTCTGAGGTTATTTTAAAACTAAACCGTAACTGTTACAAAAGTTATTTACCTGGTTACGTGAGGGTGATTGTTTTTGGTTGGTTGCTTCATCCTGCTCCACTCACCCTCGCTACACTCGGGCTCACTCGGTTCTCCTACCCTACCTCCATTTCTACCCACCCCTCTTTCCTTACATTTATATTTAACACCACACTGTTTCCTACCTCACCTATCACTCAACATCCCCACCTGCCCTCACCCCTCCCACCACAAGTGTTCTACTTTTCTCAGCCTCTCCACCCCTCCCAAATCTGCAGAGTATAACTTCTATTACACCTCCCCTCCTGAAATTGCTTAACACCTCTACCTTATTTCCTGTCTGCTTCTCCTCCAAGTATGTAACTATACTACTCTATTTACTATAATTCTAGCCTATCATGCCTTCTCTAGCTAGCATATAATACCTCTGACCCACACAATCACAACATGAATTACCTTCCCCCCACAGCACAAACTCTTACAGCTCACCAATTTCTTCTTAGACCATATAGCCACATCTGCCCACAGCTATACAATACTTCCTACTCTCTCTCCTTTATTCTTTGAAGCATATACAGTCCTCAAACCTTCAGTTGCCCACATTCAGGTACCATCAGGCTATCACCAAACTGAAAAACCTACTACTGCACTCCCTTACACATATTAAATTACAGTCTGACATCCATTCCAATCCAGGCTCAAACATGGATTCATCCCCAACTCTGACTCATCTCCCTAACTCTTATATATATTCTCCTAACCATCCTCTTTTTGGAGCAAGCATTCTTACCTCTCTACCAACTACTTCCAAATCCAACCTACTAATAACCAATTTCAATCTCAGAGGCCTTGTAAATATAATTACTGAATGCCATGCTATCCTGGCCCACTACTCCCGTGACATAGCTGTTATAACAGAAACTTGGTTAAAGCCCCACATCAAAGAATCTGAAATTACATACAATGGTTATAATGTAATAAGATAAGATAGACTAAGCAAAAAAGGTGGTGGCATAGCAGTTATGTTAAAAGACTCTCTAAAATTAGAAAAATTAACTGTTCAGCACCAGACATCCCCAATGCAGAAATTCTCATCATCCACCTGCAAATAAACCTTCAAAAAAACATGAATATCATAGCTACCTATCTACCCCCTAACAATTTTCCCAACATAGAACTTCTCATCTCCTGGTCTGCTTACACATTTAATCAAGAAACTATAACTTTATGTGACTTTCATCCTGATTGGCTCTCCTGCTCCTCTAATTGGCCTACCAACTTTATCAATCTTTACAATTTTTGCCAAATTATAAACTGTCCCCACTCGCACTGACAAACACTGTAAAAAAGAGTCTCTACTTGATTGGATATTAACTAACAAACCAAACCTGGGATACCAAGTTGGCTGCCTACCTTAGTGACCATCCCTCTAAATTTCTACTTAGAAAGAGAACTCGTACTCAATCCAGCAGTCCCTTCAAATACATCTACAGTAAGAAAAACGTCTACTCTTACCTATTTACTACAACATTGTGATTGTCACCATTAATTAACCTAAATCTGGACCTGACAGTAGAATTCTTTAAAAACAAATTTCTTGACATACTAAGCTTCCACCAGAAAAATATGCACCAAATCCAAGCACTTACAATGGCTTTCCCATGACACTAAACTACTAACAGATAGAACTAACTAACTAAACTAACAAACAGAGCCAGGACCCTATACCAATCCTCCAAAAACAAAATCAACCTCACAGCTTATCAGCAATTAAGAAATCAAACAAAGAAAAAAATCTTCAATGATAAAAAAATACTTCCAAACCTCTCAACAAAAGTTCTTACATAACCCACAAAAATACTGGCAGACAATCAGTTACCTCCTCAACCCTGGAAAAACCTCCACCCCCTCTCCTTCCACATCAAATACCTCCGAACCCATATCCTCACAACTCAACTCAAACTTTATAAACTCAATCACAAGCCTCCTAGATAGCCAACCACACCTACCACTCACAAACACCCCTGCCTCTAGTTCTACTAAACCCTTCTCATTAAAACCTATTCAAACGTCTTACATTAAAAAGCTCCTAAGCAAACTAAAACCACACTGCCTTACTGCCGACCAACTTTCAAACAAATTCCAAAAAATTGCCACTCGATCCATTGCCTGTCCTGTCTCCCTACTAATCAATCGCTCACTCTCGGAACAATATGTGCCTCACCTCTGGAAAATCTCACATCATCCCCATCCACAAGGGTGGCCCCTCTAGAAATATCTCAAACTACTGCCCCATTGCTATCCTCCCAACCATAGCTAAAATCCTTGAGAAATGTGTTCAGCAACTCCTTAACCAACTTACCATAAATAACCTTCAATCTGACACCCAGCATGGCTTCCAACCTAAGCATAGTACTAACACAGCCTTAATAGCCTTCACCAACTCTGTTCATCACCTTATGAACAGTGTCCAACTAATCTCGGCAATTTTCTTAGACATGTGAAGAGCTTTTGACAACATTTCCCACCAACTACTACTTAGCAAACTGGCTACATACAGTCTTCACTCATCATCCCTAACATGGTTTCACAGTTACCTATCAAACCATCAACAGGCTACTAAATGAGAGAACACTCTCTCACTGCTACTGCCAGCATCCATTGGAGTACCCCAAGGATCCATACTTGATCCACTTCTCTTTATCATATTTACTAATAACTTAAATTCAGCAACCCAACTTGCCTTAATCATATAGTATGCAGATGACACATCTCTTATCTGCTTTGCCCCTTCCCCACTAGAACTACAGGAAATATGCAAAAATCATTTTATGAAACTTAAACTTACCTTTTTAAACACCAGCTCATTTTAAATCCAAATAAGACTAAGTTAATGATTTTCAGTAACAAATCTACCAAGCACTGCTCCCCATCCCAATGTATTCAATCAGGTTCACTATAGAATCCCAAAATACTGACATCCCGAATTTCAGTATTTCGAAATTCTATAGCCGAAACCTTTCAATACCGAAACCCCATAACTGCGAATTTTAAAATTGCAAACCTACAGTGCAAATACACCACACACATACACATACACACAATCTCCCCCCACAATCAAACAAACAATCCTACACTACAGACAAGCAGGGGGGCAAGCCCCCCTGCACCCCCATGTGGGGGGTTGTGCCCCCATACCCCCCTTACTTATATATACTAACTCCAAAATCACACAATCACACACACACAGATAACTCACACACACACATTTCACAGCCCCTTGCACACAAACATCACAGCCAAAACACACACTAACATACTCTAAAGCCCCTAACCAACACACTCATATGTACTTACCTACACTTACACTTATGCATTCACACACTGCAACCCCCCCCACTCATATATACTAACTACAAGATCGCACAATCACACACACAATGGTAACTCACACACACACACATTTCACAGCCCCTTGCACACACATATCACAGCTAAAACACACACTAACATACAATGAAGCCCCTAACCAACACACTCAAACGTACTTACCTAAACGTACACCTATGCATTCACACACCGCCACACCAGAAGCTCCGAACTTTGGTATTTTGAATTTCGCGCTTCTGGTGTTTTGGAATTTCAAGGCTTCGGTATTATAATTTCGAAATACAGAAAGTCAGGATTTCAGTATTTCAAAATTATAAAGGGAACCCATTCAATCAGCCAATGGTACCAAAACTGAGCCTACAAACCAGGCCAAGCTACTAGTTATTACAGTAGATAACCTGCTTTGATATTCATATCTCCCAAGCTATCAAAAAAGTCCATGCTAAACTCAATGCTCTCTATAAGGCCAAACCTTACCTAACACCCCAAGCCAGGTAAGCCACAGCTAGATCTCAGATTCTATCTACCCTTCTCTACTGCTCACACATCTTCACCAACTTATGCAAGGCTGACCTTCATAACCTTTAATCCTGCTATAACAAAATAGCAAAGTTTGCCACCAATCATCCTCATAAAACCCATCATTGTACTGCTCATCAACAACATAACTGGCTAGAACTTCCAAAACTGTTAACACTCAACCAACTTACCCTCACCCACAAAATCATTCACAAACCGAATAACTGCCCTGCAATTTCGACCCTGGTCCAACTACATGTCAACAGCAGGTCCCTTAGGTCTTCTGATAGGCCACTGCTCAAAATTGCACAGTTTCTTAACTACCATGGTGATGCCCTCTACTCTAAAAAAATAGCTAAGTCCTGCAATGCTCTCCCTGTAAACATACAAAACACCCCTGCTATTTTTCTTTCAAAATAAAAATAAAAGAACATCTTAAAAGTAACTGGCTCTGTCCCTGCAATTCTCCTTGATAATTCCTCACTCCTAGTACTTTCTCTCCTTGTTTTATTGAACCTCTATACTGCTCAAGCTATTTCTAGTTACATTGTTGCAATGATTGTTTACTCGCAGTTAGATTTAAATACTTCAGTATTGCAATTATTTCTCTGTAAACATGTTATGCTCTATTGTGTACCTTATGAGTCTTATCCATACTCCCTTACAGCTTCAAATTCTATACTCAGTCATCCAAGAATCTGTAGACTACTATTTCAAAATTGTTCCTTATTTGTAATATTTAGCAAATTTTACACATAGAGGGTATGACTCATAAATTGTTACTGTAATTCTCCGTATTTTATTTTATTATATTTTTCTGTATCTTGATTTTTTTGAGCTTTTCTCCTCAAGTCTCTGCCGAAAATGGGCTACTTGCCCAGTTGGACACTATCTAGTAAACAAATGTAAATAAATACAATAAGGCATAAGGATAATGACATGATCACAGCAGCAAGACAACGGGCAGCTGTGGGGGTGATACTGCTACCAAGCCACCACTGACTGAAACAGAGGAATTCCTGTCCACTGTCAGAGATCCATACAGCTGATCACAGGGTTCACAGAGAATCTTTGATCTTGGGGCTGACAAAGATGAAATCATGTCCTTAGACTTGACCTCCTGAATGTCGAGTACTCAACATCAACCTCCAGAATGTTGAATGCCATAATACTCAACTCACTTCAACTCAACATTCAAAATGTCGAACCTGGAGGGAAAAATCAAAAACTGTTTTTTTTTGCCGGGTAGGGTACATGGCTTCCTTGAATCCTCCACCCCTGATAATTATATATACTAACTCCAAGATTACAATACAGCAAGGAAAGGGCCAATTATCTGATCCCTGCTGTATTACCATTACACAACACAAGGCTCTCCATTTTCCCATACGTCTACATTTTTGATTTTAACATATGCAGTTCGCCATTTTGACAGTTGACATAGACATCCATTGACCTATTATCAATGAGCCTTATATATATAGCGAGAGTGAGAGAGAAAAAGAGAAAAACAGAGATATGGCTGGTATACAATTGACATTAAGGGAGAGGGAGATGGAGGGGAGAATTAGGGGATGAGGAAGTCCAATGGGCAGTCAAGATTTGTATGAGATGTGTCCTATTCTCAGCCATAAAGGGAAACTTTTCTGCCTCTTGTGACATTTGTTTTGTGATGCTTATCATCTCTAGTTCATCTTCCATTTTTTTATATCTAGGTACATATGGATCTGTTATTGTTTGACCACCTGCACACGGTAAGCATATTACCTTCTGTATTATTATTAATGTACATAAGGTAAAGGTATTTATAAATGAAAGTTATACTTTTAATCCTTTAGTATATGTTAATTTTGTATATGTTTCACATAATATAGGTTTGAGCATTGTCTTTTTTTTTTGTTTTGTTTATTTGTTATCAGTCATAGGTGATCCTGCCAGTGGTCCTGTGCAACTGCTACTGCCTGTTACCAGAGTATTGATAGCCACAGATGATGATGATGATGATGATGATGATGATGATGATGATGATGATGGCATCAATAAACAGACACAGTCTCTGGGTGCAGAGGATCAGTCTGACACTGAGGTTATAAAACCAAGATATTGTACCCTTCTTTTGGACACAGTCAGTATTCCTACGCATACCCATGACACAGAGACCTCAGATATAGGACAGGATAAGTGTGTCACATTTTGGCAGCGTAGCCCAGTCAACTCCATTTGCAGAACTGGTTGACTTGCCCCATAGACATCATAAGGGCGAGGTGCCATCAAGGCTGGTTGCGAGAGGTGCTTGGAGGAAGCCTACTTCTTCCCCTTTTCCTAATGTTGGTTTGTCATATGTGTAAGACCATCATAGAGGAACAAGCATGTTTTACCAGGGCCTCAGAAGTGATAGTGAGAGTACTAAACATTGTGCATTCTGGTGTGGGACTGCCTGGTTTGTGAAAGTAGCAACAAATTTTCATAGCAAGTAGCAGTATGGAGCTCCCTGGATACAAACAGTCTCCCCTACTACAATACAAATTCCTTACCTACCTGAGGATGCATGACACACTGAACTGGGCAGTGTATATAATGGAACAACTGCTGTGGGATGGTCAGCATCCATGTGTTCACAGAGCTGCTACGTTGTCCAGTGCTAGCTAACATGGTCTGGCAGGATACTTCTCCCATTATGCTCTATTTTCATTGCTGCATCAGTGATTGCAGAATCCACAGCCAGATACTGTAAACCATATGGTTGTGGTCCAGGACATAGTTAAGATAAGAGTTCATCTGACAGATGTCACTTGCATTCAGGTAACACCCTCAATTCTAACCAGGGCCACAAAACTAGAAGGGCAACTCCTGGCAGACATAGTTCTTGTGGTTGGGGTGACAACGCACCTGTCTGAGATGTCAGGACATATTACTAGCACAGTGCCTGACTGTGTTCTTGCAGACACACACACGCATTCAACAAATACTGGTCTGTGCCATCACATTAACACACACTACTTATCTAAGCAGTGCTGCTGACTGCTATACCTTTCTTGCTACTGGCCCTGCAAGTTGGAAACATAAGGAATAAATTGGTGTTTTCGTTGCACACACTCAATTCTTTGATGTCAGGCTTGCCCTCCTCTTCACCCCTCCCCCACCTTGTGCAAGTGACAATGACTGTGCCCTGCTCTTTGTACATTTCTTTGTAACTTTGAGTTGCATCTATGTCTGATCCACAAAGTGGATAGCATATATGTCTGATGCACAGAGTGGATAGCTAATGCTTGCTTACTCAGAACTTTCATTTAATGTAAGTGTATTGCAGAATAAATGCCTTTAATCATAATTCATAATCAGTTGTGAATGATTGCTTCTGCAATTGCTGACCCTCACTGTATTTCTGTTACTGTTTTTACTAATGCAGTCAAAGTAAATGTTTAAGTATTGCTTTCTGCTACAGTTGTGCAAATGATGCTAACATAGGCATGCTCACTGGTTTATATACAGGGGTCAATTGAAATGCTTGATGCACATTAATAGGAAATATCTTTAGTTGTATATTGCAAACATCCAGTCATAAAGTATTACTGACATTACTGTACACCTGGGACATTTATCACATTAGGGACATATGAGAATGGGCATAACACAGTAATCAGTTAAGTAACTGTACAACTTTCTATTTACATGTTCCAGACTTACCTTGGTAATAATGCAGATACAAGATGTCTCCTGGGAGGGGTGGAGTTGCCTCTGTCTGATGCTAACAGAATAAACTAGTAAATGTTTAAGTAAAGGTTGTGCAGTTTGGCAGGCATCAGTTTTAATATTTGCATGTGCTAAGGCTTGTATTCTTTCATTATTTATTCATTGTGTGTGCTATCCCTTTGCTTCTTAGCCAGAGCCATGGCATATTGTGCATGCCTACATCTGCTGGAAGCATCTGTGTCTAGTGGTTCTCCATCAGAATCTTCATCTGTTTCTACTGGAGCTGCTGGCCCTGCCTGTGGCACTGGGAACTGTGGCCCTGACCCTAGTTGTCCTTGTTGAAGCTGTTTCCTGAGAATGATATTGTGCAGCATGAAACAGCCTGTGAGTATTTTGGCAGAGGTTGTTGGGTCACACAGTTGGACACCTTCTGTGGTGTCTAGAGAATGGAACCTTGATAAGAAGAAGTCAAAGACATGTTGTATGATATACCTAGCTTGAGCATTGGCATCACTGTATCCTTGCTCAGTGGAGTTGTGTGGGTTTCACATGGGTATCATGATGAACCATGGTTCCAGTGCATAACCTGCATCCCCCATTAGATGCCCTTGTGCAAAAGTCACCTCTAGCAAACCTTGTGTACAGCTCACAGGTGTGCCTTATCTGTGAGTCATAAAAACTGCCTGGCTTACCTTCACCAACATTGTAGATGATCCCTTGACATTACAGACAGCCTGACAATTTATAGAGTGGCGTCTTTTCCTGTTAATTACATTGTACAAGTTTATCTGACCCTCAGTGTA
Source organism: Protopterus annectens (assembly GCF_019279795.1). NCBI lineage: Eukaryota > Metazoa > Chordata > Ceratodontiformes > Protopteridae > Protopterus > Protopterus annectens. The sequence continues at coordinate 1,146,699,149 of NC_056743.1, read as the reverse complement.
AACAATGTGCTGTAATTCATTTGACTATTACTATATATTGTAATCTTTGTCACTGCTAATGCCTGGAGCCTTTCTCCCTGGGCCTCTACTGAAAACTGACATATATCCAGTTAGACTAGCCCGGTCAACAAATGTAAAATAAATAAATAAATAAATAAAATGAATATACCTTTTTTTCATAGTCACTGGTTGGGCTTTTATTTCTATGTTTATGCAATGTATGGCCTCCAACACTTTAAGAAAGTGTGCTATTGAATAAAATTCCAGCAGGGTTCTTGCTGTCTCTCATGGAGTGGGTGGGACACAGATATGCTCCCTTGCGTGTTGTAGCATTGCATTTAGAAGCTGATGTAATACTCTGGAAGCTGAGAGGCGTGACACCCCCTAATATATCCCCTATGGGTCTCTGGAAAGTACCTGTGGTTAGTATACTGAGAGTTATATATATTTTTGTTTTCACTTGATGGGTTCTCTATAATTTCCCTGGAACCTGAGGTGAAGGTGGCAAAGGTTGCATATTTCCTCTAGTGTTTCCCTGTCCACCTGATATCATTGTACAATTTCTGTGTCATGCAGTCCACAGTAAGTCAAACGGGGTCTAAACACCCTTGTTATTGGCTGATGTCTCACAGCAGAAGCAGCAGCACCTTGAATTAAAGCCTGTTGCACATAAGGGTTAAGGATGGCAGCAGCAACTGCTAACATGCTTTTTTTTCTAAATGTAATTTTGGCTGTAATCCAAAGAGCTTTGGATTTAAAGGCAAATGGCTATAGTGTACATAATTGTTTTACAGCTTCCTGAATAGCTCCACCATGTTGGATTGGTTACTTAACATGTAATTCAGCTACTTATGCTGTCATTAGCATATTCTGCCATTTGTCCTTGTTTTGCAGTTCTACACTAAATGAAAAGCTGTGTAATGAATACCAAATAGTGTGCTATTGTGTGCACAGTGCACAGCAATGTGTGCACGATAGCTTCACTTAGTGTAGCCATTCATGAATCTGACACATCATCTGCATTTGAGAAGGAAAAGAGAAAAGATGTTTAGTGTTATTTGGTCTGCTTACTGCATACTGAAATCAACTAAGGAAAATGTGCTCATTTAAATAATGTAAATCTAAATTACATCATATTCATTACTATTTTATATCTACTGCTAATGTGTTTCACTAAGAGAAAGGGAAATTAAAGCAATGAGGAAAAATAATGCTCACTTTAAAAAGTTGAGTCAATAATAATTTTCACTTTTGTAATGCAACACTAGCATTACTAAGTGTATGCCATTTATCTTGGTTAAAAACATGAAGAGTTGCTAGGTAATTCACCTTAAATGTATTTGAAACAACCAAGAGCATGGCAAAGATGTTATAACATTCAACTCTTCAGAATCACACTGAGGGGCAGAGTTTGACTGCTACCCGAATCCTTAACAACCTCTTGAAATTAACTACAGTTGCCTGATTTTAATTAACAGATTCTGGTCATTACAAAATTGAGGAATTTCATAAAGAAAAGGTAAGGTGGAACTTCAGAACTGTATCATAGCCAAATAGTAAAATAAGCCAAGTTGATTATATATGTAGATGCTTTTTGTAAGGGGTCGACAGTCTTGAAAAAAATAGTAAACCACTACTTCTCTGTGAGATGATGGAAGAATGACCTTCTAGTCCTTTGGCTATAAAGCTGTTTCATTATGAGTACCCTTTTTGAACTTCAGTTTAATCTGCCATTTTGTTTTCTTCTTTTTTTCACATTAAAACATGCATGTTTCATTAATAGTTATTTTAGTGATGATTTTTTCTAATTTCTATATTCTTTGCAACATGTTTCATATTTTTGAACTGACTGGTGAAATAAAACCTTTCAATCCTGATAATTCTTTAAATATTTAAGCCTCACTGTGGAATTTAACATGTGGAGGATCTGCTTTTTTGTTAACCTGGACTAAACAGGTGAAATGCTTGTGGCGGGCACAGCTGAGGCATGGCTGAGGCATGGGGCTGGGATGTATTAGGCTAAAGTTCTCTTTGATATCATTCCAATTTTAAATAAATATCTGTTCATACAGTGGTGAACATTCTGAATAGTCTTCCTCCTGCAGTCTTCCTCTTCTGAATAGATGTCAGAGTGAGATTGAGAAGCAGAGTTCATATCACAGATATGAAGTGGTTGAATTGGTTCCACTATAATACCAGAAAAAAATAATTTCTGACATAAAGTTGATGAACAGACTCCATTATAATATCCCATCAAAACTCAAGAGCTCTAAACACAGAAATGCTTGGTCCCCTTTGTACTTTCATGATACAAATCTGATATAAACACATGCAATCTCACATAAATGAGTTGCATTCAATGACAGTGTGTGAAAACAAAAGAAAGGAATCAAATCCTGTGTACCCCTTACCTTATTATTCTCATTTTATGATCAATGAAACTATAAGAAACAGTGAGGAAAGGTCAGATAGTTATTTTGGGGAAAAAATATGAAACTAATAATTTGGCACTATATAGCCTATTTGAGGCATAAACTGAAATCATCATTTAATGTGTCACACTTTTTTTCAGCCATTGAGATCTCTGAATGAATATAATTTATTACAAGTTGTTATACACACAGCCACTGAATTAAATTGTATAAGTGGAAACATATCTATAACACAATGTATAAAATCCTCCAACCAGGAAGATTCTGGCAGGACGCAGAACTCTTCATACAAAAGTACAAAAAAAAAAAGAAATTGCTTAAGGCATCACTGAACATATGCAAATTACCACCAGAAATGAAAATGCTTGCTAGAATGGTTCAAAATGCACAGCAATGGTTCTTTTTTGAGGATAATTTATGGAAGTCCCAATGTGCATTGAAATGTGATTTATGTAGATATGTTCCTGCACACATTTCTGTGTTTTGTCAGGAATGACATTTTTGTGCCAACAAGCAATAGGTGTCATGAAAAGATACTTATAATAGCAAAATGTATAAATGTTCCCCTTCATGCTACCTTTTTTATATTTATTTAGCTATTCCTATAACATTTATCAGAACCATAACTAGGTCACCTGGTGCCATGTGAAGTTACCCCAAACTGGAAACACCACTCATTTTGAAGTTCTTGCTAGCTGAGTTGAGTCTGCCATTTTCAATACTGGCTGTATTTGTTCATTTATTCATTATTTGTTTAAAATATTAAAATAATGAATATTCAGCTCACAGTAAATGCATTCTCTCAGCCATGGCATTAAAGAAATAAAAAGGCTGGAGAGCTATTTTTAGCCAAGCTTGCAGGCATGCATTTAAGATCATAACTAGGCAGTTATGACTGCAAACAAAATATGCTCTGTGCAAAACACAGTTTTAACTACATTGATTTATTTAGGGACTGGGTTGGCTGTAGGATCACCCTGTTTCATGACTGCAATGGAGGGAAAAGGTTAAGGAAGTAAAAGCCAAGGCATTCCCAATGTCTTTTCCTTTGTAGACAGTGAGTCTAGTACTGAGATTGACAAACCTTACTTGTATTTTGAGGAATGGAACATGGGAAAAGTTTCAAGGCAATCTCTGAACCTGAACTTTCAGTTGTGAATGCAAATAGGGGACATCAGATTAGCAAAAGCAAGCGATATAACCAAGGTTTCATCAGCTAAATACTTGGAGTTCAAGGTCAGGGGGTCATTGGTTGTAATGTATGGAGGACAAAGTGCTGTTGTGCTGGTAATAATGATTCCTTAAGTAACTGGAGTTGGTACCCACTGTGCACAGATGTACCTCCCAACTGTCCTTGATTTTACATAACATCTTTGATTTTGCCTTCCATTTTTGCCCTGTTCCTTGTAAAATGTTTAATTTTCTTGTAAAGCACTTATAATTATAATCTGTCAGTAATGCCAGACATTAGAGTGTCATACTCATACAAGGCTGGCCTTGTTGTTTGCTGTCAGACATCTAAGACATATATAGTCTATAATGCAATTATAATGAGTGGGTACTGAGGCAGATGAAAGTGACTGACCTCATTAGTTGTTTGCTCATAGGTAATGGTCTTTAACTTGCCAAAGCAGATCTCTATCTCATTCCATCTATCCCTTCCTGCTCAGTTGCATCCTGTAGCCTCTTTTGATTTGGAACTGACAGTTGCCACTGGTTAAATCACCACGTACTTAGTGTGTCAGCACTCCAGAGATGATCACAAATGTGGTATCTGCATTCATTAATTTATGAAGGCATGCTATCATCATGGCTTCATAAAGAAGTGCTTATACTGTGCCCCACCTACATATAGGTCAGCTGATATTTTTGCTTCACCCTAGTTATGCCTCTGACATTTTTATTTATTCGTGTTGGTCTTACTATTTTTACAATGCTGCTACATTAATATTAGTGGTTTTTGGTATCCTTAGAGTAAGGAAAAGCTGTAGGAAACACCTGAATGATTGGGGCTAATTGGAATGGTTTAGGACTTGATTACAACAGGACAGTGTCCTGTGATCAAAAACAGATGGTATCAATCACTTTCGTCCACAGACTATATCAGTACCGACTCATTATAACCACATTATGAATTATGGACACCTCAGATGTCTTATTGCAACCAACAATGCCATCCTTAGATGAAAAGGACCTTAGTCAAAGGACTCCATGCCCCCATTTCACTGGTTTCCCTGCTCCTTTCAAGTGTCCCTCTCCATTTTTCCCTTGTCTTGACCCCACAACATAGAGTCTTATTACTTCTTTTTTGTTTTCACAAACTTTGTCTTACTTTTTAGCTTGTCCTTGTATCTTCTAACACACTGATTGGCCAAGACTCCACTGTAATATGTGCAGAGGAAGTAAATTAATTAAGCTGGGGGACTGCTACATCCCCAGAAGTCACAGGATTCTATATCCTTTGATGCATCTTAGAGTTTTTTTAAACAACCTTTTGATTCAGTGACAGATTGAAAAATGTGATTAAAGAAAGAAATTCAGTCTTATTTTTCTTTCTAGAAGAATAGATAATATCTAAAGCTTAGTGATCAGAGCTGATAAAATAATAGTTCTGAATAAATCAAGATGACAAATGCTAGTGATGCTATAAGAATTTTGAGTAGGAAATTGCCTGCCCCCCTACCCAGCCATTAAAAGATAGTTACCTTCTTTGTACCACTCTGGTGTTATAGTGTGATAACAGTAAAAGCACAAAATGGCTGCAGGCATGAATTATATAGTTGAAGGTCTGGATGAACCATGTCACCTTGATAAAACCTATACAATGGCAGGAATATATGCAGACTCCTTACAGAAGGAATCACAGTGAAAAAAATAACCAGAGAATAAGTGCTGTAAAACAGCAATGCTATATGCTGCATCACTGTGCCAATGATCAGTTGCATGGAAACATTTCCTGCCCAAACCAGTACAGGCAGTTAATAATTTTTGTGTAATGCTGATTTTTGTGATGGAAAGTGAAAAAGCAATTATGGCCAACTTGCTACTTTTACATAGATTGCAATCCACTCCCCAAATGCAGTAATTTTTTATCACATACACCCCCCAAACCAATCAGTTACAGCCATTTTATTGTCTGTGTACACCACAGATGTCAGTTTGTGTTAAATACAGCCACAGTAATTATTTCAAGCTGACTTCACATAAATTCACACTAGTTCCAGAAAGTCAAAATAATGACTAGTTAACTTGAACAAATAACAGTTGGTCAGTCACTTGCATTTACCTACAGCTCCCATACTCAACAATTAAATCAAAATGTGTTGAGTGTATATACTTCTTATATCAGATTCTAATAAGATAACAATTAATGACCACTGTTTTTTTTATTTTAACCTGCCATGTGTATTTCAGTTTACTGTTGTCAAAACAATACAGTGCACAACCAATTCAAAAACCATTTCACACAAAATCACACCCACCTCACACACACACACACACACACACACACACACACACACACACACACACACACACACACACACACGCACACACACACACACACACACATATGACCATCAGTTATAACCACTGGCATGACTGTGCATCTCAGATGTTTGATAGCAATCAAACGAATAAGGTTTGGTAACAAACCAATTTGTTCAGGGACATCTTCAAGAAGAGGTTAGATAATGTTAGTGTGAGTTATGAGGGTGGGGGGATGAAAGGGTTAAATGGGAAGAGGGATGATTGGGAGGATGTGAGGTAAACGGGGAGGGGCTTAAGGGGTTTAGGTCAGTGTAGTTGGGGAATGGATCACATTTTGGTGGGAACTTGCTATCTGCAAGTTCTCTGTCCGAGACAGCCTAGAGGTATTGGTCAGGTAGGCTTTGGTGGGGGTCTGCTATGGAAGAGTTGGGTAGTGCATAATAGCAAGGGATAGTTTTCCTTCTGATTGTTGTCTGGTCTTGGGTTATGGTGGTATTATTGATTGTGTTGTGTGCATGTATTGCAGGGTTGGGAGCGAGTTGGAGGTGAACCAGGGTGGTCTGAGTATGTGGAGTCCCTCTGTGTGCATGTTATTGCAGGGTTGAAAGCAAGTGGGGGTGAGCCATGGCAGTCTGAGTTGAGTATGTAGAGTCCCTCTGTGTTTTTGTTTTTTTGGGGGGTAAATTCCTTATTTCCCTATTGGAGGTCGCAGTTTGCCTCATAATTTCAGCCCATTACATCCTAATGTTAAATCCGGGCCCACAGTTTTCCTCTTGCTACATGGATTGCAGTTTTGAGGTAGTGACAACTTACCCTCCTCATGCTAGTTTTTTCCTGTGACATTGGTTTGCTTTGGTACATTCACTCTGTGATGTCAGCACAGGGCCTTGGGACTCCATCTTGAGGTGCTGCTGGATCATCCTGTTTTTTGGTCGGGTCTTCAAAAAAAAAGTAAATAACGTTAATTAAAATGGGAAGGTGCTTGAGGAAAGTTGGAGCTTTGAACTTCACATTGTGCAGGCCAAGTCATGAGCTATGCAACATGTGAGTCATTTATTTTAAAATCAAGAACTTCTCTACTTGTCTCATTTCAGTTGCTCTCACTCGGTGGTGGTGTAGAGGTAACAGATTTTCCCACAGTGTTAGTTTAACAGGGAAGGGTGGATAGTCTGTGTTTTCATGGATTGAGAACCATCCATGAAGATGGCCTGTTAGGCGTAGGAATGAGCGATTTCATAGGTACAGTAGTATGGCTGTTTGTGGGCTTCCAAGAACAGATCTGAATCAGTTTGGGGGGGTTTGATGTGGTAAAGTTTAAACTGCATAGTTATATTTAGACTTGTTTCATAGTTTAACAGATATTGGGACTGTTGCAATATTTAAATACAATTTTCATTGGAAAGTCAGTATTATCGGGTACAAGACTCTAACTGGTCTGACTAGTTGCAGGAAGGAGTGCACAATCCTCATTAGCATAGCTATCTGCTTAATCCTTGTTTGTGTTGGGTACTTGGATTGTCAAAGCTTATTTATAAGATATGGTTCAATCTTGCACTATTTGGTCTTAATCTTGTAGTTTGGCCTGTAGCATGGATTGGTAGCAGCTTTACTGAATTAAACATTTTTTTTCAGGCATGTGTTCTCTCAATCGGTAGTGATAGTACATTAGGGAATGGAGGAGTTTCCCTGCAGCAAGGGTTGACTTGCTTGAGGACAATGAGTGTGGCATTTTAAGGACTGAAATAATTAGTGCCCCTTGCATGCTGATACAGGGTCTGTGGTTTCCTCGCTTTTAGGTTTGTGGGAGTGATGTTTCTGCTGAAAGTTCAAAGTAATTCCAGCTATACTGTTGTTTCCTCACAGCGGAGAGGTGAGAAATATTTGGTATGTATTTGTATTGCTGATACCCTGATATTAAGCATGTATGCATGAGGAAATTAGATTGAATTATATTATAATTACCAAAAAAAACACTCTAGTAACCGTAAACAACTTATGAAACAAGAAAAAACTTTTCACCAAAAACGAAAATAGCAGCCCAAACTGGATTTTTGAATATCTTTACTTCAATTCCGGTACCTCGGCCTTCTAATGGAATAACTTACAATATGAAAAAACAGTTTATATACATCACCCATCATGACAATAATTAACAACAATTAAACAATTAACCATTTTTTTCATCTATTCAAAAATTTAAAGCCATATGAAACTTCATTTTAACATTACATTCACAGTTTATAACAATTTATAACCAATACCTTAATACACATCATTAACAAACTGCCCATCTTACTACATTTCTAAATTCATTCCTTTTGGATACAAAGTATTGAAATTAATAATAAAATTTGATTCCATGTTTAATAATCTTTTTTGAAAACCATGATCTGCCCCCCCCTACTCCATAAGGTTTAGCCAGAACACTAAATATCAAATCTGTACTTATACCCCCATGCTGTTGGTGAAAATGACTGACCGCTGGACTATCAAGCCTCCCATTCCTGATGTCTCCTAGATGTTCCATTATTCTTAATTTTATCCTACATTTAGTTTGTCCTATATATCATTTCCTTTCCTCACAATTACATCCTAAAATATAAATAACCCCAAAAGAATTACAATCAAAATGATCAATGGCATTACATAAAATGCCATTGATTCTAGTACCATCTACATTTTTGATCTTATTACATACCTTACACCTACCACATGCATGAGCACCTGCATTAGTCACCCTCTCTCTTTTGCCATTATATCTAAATAATTCCTTCAAATTATTAAATCTTCCATATGAAAAAACTACATTATTGGGAATTATTTTTTTCAAAGTCTCATCATTAGTAATAATGGGCCACATATCCAACACCAATTTTCTTAGGATAGGAGAAAAAGCTGAAAACCTGTTTACAAAAAATATTTTATTTTTTTCACTAAATTTTGTTCTGTTATAATATGTCCCATCACTGCTTTTCCTACCCTTAGTATCAAGCTTTTTACATTGAGACCCATAATGAACCAAACCCAGTTCTTTTTCCATGTTACCTCTATGTAGCTTAACACTTTCCCAAGGGTATCCTCTACTCTTTAATTTTTCACAAATTAAGTCAAACTCCGCCTTAACATTCTCTTTCTCCGAAATATTCCCAGCTATTCGTTTAAATTCCCCAAATGGTAAAGAGTCAATTAAATTAACACTATGCATACTAGATGCATGTAAAAAATTATTTACTGCAGTAATTTTATGATAGGGTTTATGCTGTATCTTCCCATCTGACCCCACATAAAATTCCACATCTAGATATTGAATAGTTTTTTCACCCAAATTAAAAGTGAAATCTAAACGACATGGATTTAACCTTAAACTAGAAATAAATTAATTAAATTCTGTAGGATCCCCCTTGCATAGAAACAAAATGTCATCAATAAATCTTTTATATGCGACCACATTATTTTGATAAAAACTATTTGAATACACAAATAAGTTATCAAAATATCCCATAAAAATAATAGCATAAGAGGGAGCAAAGCTGGCACCCATCGCAGTGCCTTCCTTTTGCAAAAAAATACTTCTTATCAAATTCAAAATAGTTATGTGTAAGGCAAAATTCTAAAAGACATATAATAAACGAGGTCCTAGGTCCTTCTCCCAAAAGTTTATTTACTGCTTCTAGTCCCCACTTGGTACTAATACAAGTGTATAAAGATTTTACATCCACACTAGCCCAGTAGAAATTATCCTGCCAAGTCATTCCTTTAAAACAATCACAGACCTCCCTAGTATTCTTAACATGTGAGGGAATTCTCTGCAAATGATATTTTAATACTGAGTCCAAAAATATACCAACATTTTGTACAAAGGCACCTCTCCCTGAAACAATTGGGCGCCCTGGTGGATTTCTTAAATTCTTGTGTATTTTTGGTATAATAAAAAATCTAGCATCTTTTGGATTTTTTATAAACAATTTTTTAACATCCCCTGTTGTAAAAAAACCAAGGCGTTCACCCCTTTCCAAAAGGTCATGAAGAGTATTGTTAAATTCTACTCTTGGGTTTATAGGAAGATGCATATAAATATTACTATCAGACAATAAATCTGAAACTAAAGAATTATATTTTTCCTTTGTTAATATAACCCAATTTCCACCCTTATCAGATTCTTAAAAAAACATACTTATCACTATGTTTTCTAATTTCACATAAAGCTTGTCATTCCTCCTTAGATAAATTATACACTCTAGGTCGTTTTTTAAACAAAAGATATTCCTTATTAATCTGCTTGATTAAAACCCTCTCAAAAGTGTTAATACTATTATTCATTTTTGGGGAAATAAATTCACTGATATACGGTACTTTAGGAATGTCAAACTTTCCATATCCTGTATTATATTCATAACCTGAAAAGGAATTAGAACGCCCTTCCAAACCCTCATAAATATCTATCATTTCATTTTCATGTAAGGACAAATCCATCAGAGAACTATCCAACACAGAATCATCATTCATATTATCAACAGGAGAGACTGCCTTGTCAGACTTGTTAGAAAAAAAACTTTTAAATATAATTTTCTACAAAATTCCTTAACCTCTAACAATATTTCTGCTAGAGATGGAATATGTGTTGGTACAAATTTAGTTCCTTTGCATAAGACACTTTTCATACTGTCAGTGACTGTTAGGTCCGACAAATTAATAACATTTAAATCCACACTTGTATGACAATCATTAAACTTGTCATTGCAAACTATATGCACATCTACTTTGTCATATTCACCAACAGTAAATTTATGTTTATGTTTACCAGTTCCGGGTAAAATAAACCCACAGTCATTTTCTTCCTCCCCTGGGTTGAAACCGCCGATTGCGCCCTTTTCTTTGACTTGTTCTATCCTTCACAGATGTGTTTGTTTCTTGCACATCATTAGAACCCGAAATATCATCTGCATTCAGTTCCTCAAATGAAACACTCTTTCTTCCCACCGAACTAGTCTCTGCAGAGGAAACGGAAGTGTCTCTGAGGTCATGGGATCTGCTTCTATTACATTTATTAGCAGATCTACCCCGTCCTCTTTTAAAGTTATAATGCCAAGAAAGAATCTTGCCTGTGCTATAATCATTTACATCTCATGTAAACTTTTTCTTCTTGTGCTGCACCATTTGTTGCTCAATTTTGGACACTCTGATTTTAATGTCCACAATATTCTGTTCGAACTCTGATTCTGGGAAACTGGATAATAATGTTTTTTGCATATCTACGATACTGGAACGTACTTTATTAAGCGCTCTTTCATTGCGCTTAATCAGCACTTTAAGCCAACTGAAAGTACACTTCAACGAAATATCTTTCCACTCCTCAAAAAGATCTGAATCCTCTTCAGAGAATTCGTATGCAGGCGGTCTGCTCTAGGTCCTGGTAATACTGGGAATGTTGGAATTTTTCCAACAGTCTAATGTCATAAAAAAATAAAAATCCTTTAACATCAGCTTTTCCAGAACTTCCGAACTTCAGAAAAGGGAAAAATCAATCATAATCAGGATCCAAGGATCATCATTTTTTTTCTTTTTTCTCTGAAGAAAAAAAGAAAAATCAAAATTGATGAGGTTGCTTCTTGCAACCCTCGATGTTCCTGCTGCTTCGTTGCTGGTCATAATTACCAAAAAAAACCACACTAGTAACCGTAAACAACTTATGAAACAAGAAAAACTTTTCACCAAAAACAAACATAGCAGCCCAAACTGGATTTTTGAATATCTTTACTTCAATTCCGGTACCTCGGCCTTCGCCTTCTAATGGAATAACTTACAATATGAAAAACCAGTTTATATACATCACCCATCATGACAATAATTAACAACAATTAAACAATTAACCATTTTTTTCATCTATTCAAAAATTTAAAGCCGTATGAAACTTCATTTTAACATTACATTCACAGTTTATAACAATTTATAACCAAATAAAATTAAGAATAATGGAACATCTAGGAGACATCAGGAATGGGAGGCTTGATAGTCCAGCGGTCAGTCATTTTCACCAACAGCATGGGGGTATAAGTATAGATTTGATATTTAGTGTTCTGGCTAAACCTTATGGAGTAGGGGGGGGAAGATCATGGTTTTCAAAAAAGATTATTAAACATGGAATCAAATTTTATTATTAATTTCAGTACTTTGTATCCAAAAGGAATTAATTTAGAAATGTAGTAAGATGGGCAGTTTGTTAATGATGTGTATTAAGGTATTGGTTATAAATTGTTATAAACTGTGAATGTAATGTTAAAATGAAGTTTCATATGGCTTAAAATTTTTGAATAGATGAAAAAAATGGTCAATTGTTTAATTGTTGTTAATTATAGTCATGATGGGTGATGTATATAAACTGGTTTTTCATATTGTAAGTTATTCCATTAGGAGGCGAAGGCCGAGGTACCGGAATTGAAGTAAAGATATTCAAAAATCCAGTTTGGGCTGCTATTTTCGTTTTTGGTGAAAAGTTTTTCTTGTTATATTATAAAACAAAATGAACAATGTAGGTTTGCAAAGCAGAGTGCTCCCTCTCACTTTGAGTGATCATGTGGTGCTGTTTGTTGTGGGAAGGGGGGGCATACCTTTCCACTGTACAGTTTTCCGCAGAATGTCCAGAGTTTGTCTTAAATATTTGGTATGTTCCTCATAAAATCTGTGGCTTTTTGGCAAATTACAGATGACTGAAGTCATTAAATAATGACCAAATAATGACATATATTTCAGTTTAAGACTTCATATCCTTCAGAAAATGCATGCTAACACAAATTATTTTAGCTTTCTAAGTTTATAAGAGCAATATTTAAAGTCTGTCCCTATTTTTGGGCCTTTGTCCGCCATTATTTTAGGCTTTGTCCAGATTTCTTGTATTAAGAGGTTGAGAGGTATGAGGGAGAGTTTTGACTTCTCTGAGGTGAATGTATGTGTTTCGTGGGCAGCGAGGCACCAGCGAGTAATGGTCATCTGCCAAGCAGGTACAGCAGTGAATGGCACCAAGGTGACCAGTATGTAGATTATATTAAAAATGAAAATGGGGGAAATACCCAGAATGAACAAAGAAACTGTTAGTGAACACAAGCAAATTGCAGTCATGTCTATGTATTTTTCGTGTTCAATACTTCAGGGAAAATTTCATCTGCCTACCCTAGTGAGGTGTGAGGATAGCATAATGGTTAAGGTGCTTACTTACAGATACAGAGTGTGGGGCTTGACTCACAAGGAGTAATTGGCTAATTTTGAAATGGCTCACAATGGTAGGTGTCTGGCTTACAGCCACAATATGTAGAGTTTGATGCTTACAAGTGGTAATTAATTTTAGAATGGTTAACAGAGGTGAGGGTGATTATCCCCAAGACCACCCATAAATATCAGCAATGTTGCAGGCACAGGTTCCTTCGATGTGACTTAACTTGTGGCTCCTTTTGGAGGTTGCTGTTGCGTATACACCTGCCTGCTTTTTCTTTTTGTTGTGTCATCCCTCACTGGGTTCATCTTCCACAAACTGTTCTCTATTATAAACCTAAATTAGTTGTTAGGAGCTGATGGGAGTTAGGGCTCCAGATCAGGTCCAGCACTGAATGAGTTGTGGTTTCGTCTGCAGCTCATGGTGCTTGTGGTTGGATGGCGGCAAGTTTAGGGTTGTAGTTGCTGGGTGATAGGATGCTTTGGAATTTCTTGGGAGACATGTGGGGCAGCTTTAAAAGAGTTATGAGGCATGTTGTTTCTCAAGGGGGGGGGTGTGAAGGAGTCAAGTCTACATGCCCTTGTATTTCAGACTTACTGGTGGTTAGGAATGGTGGGATAGCATGTCTGTTAATAACAACTTTGTAAACAGGGACCGGTGTTTAGATTTGTCCCTATTTTGGACAATTATGTCACATTGTATTGGTTGTTGTCAGAGTTTGGCAGTGAGGGTTGGCATAAAGGGGTTGTTTTTGAGGGGTTTTGTGGTCTGTCTGTATAATGGTTGGTGGCAATGTCTGAACCATTATGGGGGAGGGTGAGGGGGGGGCTAGTGCATGGTTTTACTTATATCTATCAGTGAAGGTCTCCAGTTGTTGACCTGCATTTCAGTTGACCTCATATTCTTCAGAAATGCATGCTATCAAACAACCTGTTAGTCATGTCTCTTTTTAAGTCATAAGAGTAATAGGGGAACTGTGATGGTAATTTAGTTCTGTTGTTATGATTTTGCCCTTTGTAGTTATGGGATATTGCTCAGTGCATGTTACAGTACAGGGAAAATTACTGGCACTGTATATTGTAAAATAGTCAGTTTGTAGGTGAATGTTATACTTATTGTGAGGGGCATGCATTCTGATTGATTCGGCATTAGGAGTGTCATCCCCTTTTACTCCATGGATGCAAGATAGGAGGTGGAAGATATTAAAAAAAAACTGCAATGTTTAGGCTGACATACTTGAGTGATAGATAAATTTACATTTTGTCTTAATAGGTTCATTTAAAGGCATATCTTCAGTTATTGCTGTTTGTGTCATAAAGCCATTTTGCAGCACTATGTTTCTTCTTTAGTGAAAGGATTTGCTGGGAGAGACAGTGGCCTCAGGTTACTGAGGATAGGGGATATGGGGCAGGATAGCAGCTGTGCAGTTGAATAAGGTAGTCTCTTGGCAGTATCTAAGGTTGTCATTTAGTTTTGTTTTGTGTGTGCAGAGGATTTACAGTTTTTAATTCTTTTGCAGATGGGCAAGTGCAGATTGGACATCAGTCAGTGGCCTGAAGGCAGTCGACTTGGACAGTGATGGATGTTGCTGCAGTGGCTGCTCTGACTGTTGGATTGGTGAGCCATGAGGTCATAGATGGGGAATCACAGAGCAAGTATCAGTCAATGGTCTGGAAGAAGCAGATTGGCAATGTGATGGGTTCTACTGGGGTGGATGTTTCTGCAGGTGGAGTGGTGCATTAAGTCACAGGTAACACTATTAGGGGCTCATTAAGGCATGTCAGAGTTAGTGTGGTTTACGAGTAGCATGGGGATTAGTGAGGATAAGGTAAGTGAGGTGCAGAGTGAAGCAGGTTTGGGGATTGTTTTTGATGTCTTTGTTGGATGGGAGGATGTCTGGATGAGGGAGGTACATGATGAAAGGATTTTGGGATGAGGAAGGTCAGTATTTGGAGTTGCAGTTGTCAGGTTGAAAGTTTAGTAGAAGTAGTAGGGAAAGGGTTAATTTTCATCTGACAACAGGGCAGTGGTGTGAGCTCCTGGCATTGTCAAGTTGAGGGTTTTGAAAGGTATATGGTAAGGCATTACAAGATTTTGTTAAATTGTGTTTAAGCTTAGGAAGAAGGTAAGGTAGCTCAGTTGGTTAAGGTGGATTAGTTGGACAGTCAACATGGTTATGTGATTTTACAAGCCTGGGAGGGTGAGTCATATATTTGAAGGGTTGGGGTGAGGTTGACAACATGAAGACTGAACGATTGTGGCTACTACCAAGATAGTTTTGTGTGAGGGTTGGCATTGGTAATGGAAGTTGGTTGGGTTACAGTCTGGGGGACAGTACCTTTATGGATATGTTGGCTTTGTGCATGCATTGAATTCCATTAACAGGGTGGTGCTTTGGTCAGCAAATTTTATGTTTTGCCTTGTTATAGTGGGTATAGTGGTTGAATTATTAAATTGAGCTAGGTGAAAAGAAAAGCTATTGCTGGTCATTTTATATTCTTTGGGTGGCTAAAGGTGGCAGTTAGGCAAAATGGCATGCACCTGGGCTTGCCTAGTTTTGGATGACTTTGGGCTTTTAGTGATTTGGCAGTAAAATTTGCCAGGTACAATCTTGGAATAATTACAAAGCTGCCGTGAGTGTTTAGGATAAGTTAGGATATGTTTGATTTACAGAGGTTTTACAAGGGTATGGGTATTACTTTGGTTTAATTTCATTTACTTAGGCAACTGGTTGCACTGGGTTTATATGTGATAGAGCTTTGGGATATTGATGACAGGGAGCCAGTTTGGCTCACAGAGGATGGGGTACACCGAATGATGTTTGAATTCATATGAAGGAGGGGGAACAGCCTTGTTAGGCTGGTGGATGGAGAAGAGGGACAGGCTTGCCCTCTTCTGTCCACCCTCTGGTGTTGGATGTTAAGTGGTAAATATAAGCAAGCGGAGATAAGGACACTGCTTATTTGGTTTGAGGTGTAATTTTATAAATGGTATATGAAGTGAGTTGTTGGACGCTGCTTCATAAGTAAGGTACGTGAGTAGAGGTATGGATGCTGCTTACTGGACCAGGATGAGAGGTCTCGCTGTCCTGATTAACATTACATGGATGTTTATGTTGTGATTAAAATCAGCTATACTATGTTCAATTGTAATTAATAAATACTGGCAAATAAAGCTATGTTATGGAAGTTTAATAAAGGTCATCACATGTCATTTGGTGTGATGTGTGTATATTGAAGAGGACCGGGAAAATGTATCTTTTCAACTCACTGTTGTCAAAAATAGTTTGGAATTTCCCTCCTTACCTCTCATCCTTTTTGCTCAGGAGTAAAGAAAAAGATCTAAAAAATAATGAGCGGAAAAAGGACCAAAATTATGATACACCTATCACCCTTATATACTTACAAAGTTACTAAAATAAAGTTTGCATTAACATGTTTTTTTTAAGACTTTTAAGTATGAAATTCAAATCTCTGCTATTATTTAGTTCTGTAATCCTTGTTAAACTTGTGAAAAAACAAAAACTTTTCATGAAACACACCAAAATATGAAACAAAATCAGAGGATTTCTGTGAAATTAAGAATACTGGAGATCATCTCTGTTCGCCACAAATACATGTATATATATTATACACATATGTAAATGCACACACACACACACACACACACACACACACACACACACACACACACACACACACACACACACACACACACACAAACCCATACTGCTCAACTGTCCCTGATTTTCAGGGACGTCCCTGATTTTGAATCATATTTTAGCTCTGTCCCTCTTAATCCCTCCTAAAATGGTAACTTTTGGAGGAAAGTTGGTGAATTTCACTTAATGAATAATGACAATAATTAAGAGTTGTTGACTTATTTTACCTCAGAAAATGTACATTATTCCATATGTTGTGATTCTGTGACTGTCTAAAGTTAATAGCACTAATTTTAAAAGTGTCCCTGATTGTCCCTTATTTTTTCTGGCTTTGTCCCTAATTCTGTTGAAATTTGTCCCTGATTGGTTGAGAGCTAAGACACTCACACACACACACACACACACAGACACACACACACACACACACACACACACACACACACACACACACACACACACACACACACACACACACACAGCCATCAGTCAGTTGCAGACACTGGCATGACAGTGACTGCATACATTTCCAAAGTTTAATAGCTATCAAATGAATGAATAAATATATAAACTGCCTCACAGGATGTATCTTTTCAGCTCAATGTTGTCAGAATATAATGTACAACCCACTGCAATTCTCCTGCAATTGACTTCTCAACCCCTTACATCAAGAATGAGACAGAAAGCTGAAAAGAATGAGGGAGAAAGGATAAAAATCAAGAACACATATAGCCCTTAAATTCTTATAGAGTTGAAAGAACAACATGATTTGTATCAGGCATTTTTTTCCGAGGACAGTTAATATCTGTCATTATTTTGTGACTCCAGACTCAGTAACTTCTCAGAAAAACAAACAAAAATATTGCAAGGGACAGGCAAAAGAACAAGAGGTAAAATCAAAGTCATTATTCAAAAGAGGAGACAGTTCAGGCTTCTATGCTCCCACCCTACAAAACAGTATGCAACCTACTGCAACTCCCCTGCACACACAAACACCTACCTCTCACACTCTTAGCTCAAGAATCAAGCAGGTATTTTTGATTTGCTAGAACAAAATTCAGAAATATAAGCAAAATGAGACATTTTGAAAACTCAGGGAAAACAAAGAGCATCTTTCCTTGCACACATATACCTATATTACACAAACAAATACACACATAAGCGTCTTACACACACACACATAATTACAATTAAATGTGTTTCTTTCTATATACAGAATAAGAGGCAGTCATAGGGCTAGAAAAAAGCACAAAAAATTATTTCACACCTTTGCATGACTCCATTACTTTCATGTTTCGCTTCCAGTCTCAAGCTCCCTCAGTCACCAGAAGCAGTCTTAACACCTGTAATAAAGTGCTATCTACCGATGACAAGGCTAAAGAGAATGAACCCCAGGAAGGCTGCTGGCCCAGACAATATAATGGGCAAGGTGTTAAAAGGATGTGCTGATCAGCTATGCAGAGTGCTCAATTAAATATTTAACACCTCTCTTGCCATGGTAAACGTAACTTCATGCTACAAGGAAACTAACATCATTCCACTGCCTAAGAAAACCACTCCCTCTATCCCTAACAATTACAGACCAGTCTCTCTGACATCCACTGTTATGAAATGTTTTGAGTGGCTGATCACAAAGGATCTTTCATCATGCCTTCCTCCTTATTTTCATCCTCTGCAGTTTGCGTACAGAGTTAACTGATCTACGGCTGATACCATATCAGTAGCACTACACATCTCCTCTTGAGCATTTAGGTGGCACAGACAACTATGTGAGGATGCTGTTCATAAACTTCAGCTTTGCATTTAATACAGTGGTACCAATGCAGCTGATAGAAAAACTGGCACATTTAGGAATCAGTAAACATCTCTGTAACTGGATCCTGGACTTCTTGACTGAGAGACCACAGAGGGTGTGTTCAGATAAGACACATCAAAGTGCATCACAATTAACACCGGGGTTCCACAGTGATGTGTTCTCAGCCCACTGTTATTCACTATCCTGACCCATGACTACTATGCTAAGCCCAAGTCCAACCATATCATCAAGTTTGCTAATGACACCACAGTCATGGGGCTCATCACAAAGGAGGAAGAAAGACTGTAGAGAGTGAAGGGGGAATCTCTGATCAGTTGGTGCGAGGGGAACAACCTTGACCTGAATTTAAGCAAAACGAAAGAGATTATCATCGACTTCAGGAAAAGGAATTCAAGCCACCCAGTGCTCACTATCAGTGGTGTGAATGTAGAGAGGATTAACAGTACAAAATTCTTGGGTGTACACATGTCAGAGGATCTCTCATGGTCAGGAAATACCAGCCAACTGGTCAAGAAAGTGCACCAACACCTCCACTTTTTAAGAAGGCTGAAAGAAGCTAACCTTCCTCCTCATATTCTCTCCACCTTCTATAGAGGTGCAATAGAGAGCATCCTCACCTGCAACTTCACAGTGTGGTTTGGAAGCTGCACAGTTACAGAAAGGAAGGTGCTACAAAGAGTGGTGAGGGTTGCAGAGAAGGCAACAAATTCCAGTCTTCATAGGTTCATAGGTTCATAGGTTCATAGGTTGGTACTAGGCTATCAGCCCTAGGGCCTATACAAGCCTAGCCATAACAATTCCCTGGCTATTTCTTCCCACATTATTTACTTTCCTGGACCCCTGTCTAGCAGGGCGACTGACGTGATCCCTGGGGTGAATTTCCTTTCTCCCATCCAATCGTCAAGGTTCCTCTTAAGAGGTCCAAAGAGGCACTCTTCCATCGATACAACATCTGTATTCTGCAAGAAGCATCCAAAAGGCCACCAAAATAATATAGGACAAGATGCATCCTGCTCATGGACTGTTTAAGCATCTGGCATTGGGCTGGAGATATAGCAGCATTTGCTGGAGGACTACAAGATTCAGTAACAGTTTCTACCCTACAGTGATTAGACTTCTGAACTTGGGTACTAGCCTCAGGGGTCTGGGCACATAATAAATCAATTGTTATTTATTTGTGCAATATATACTGATATATATTCAAAGTAAGCACAATATTTATTTATTATATCCATAGTCAGTATTATTTAACTCAGTCAAGTGCAATGTTAGTCAAATAACATAAGCATTTCAATCTGTAGTGTGTTTTGTATTACTTTAAAAAGGTTAGTTAAATTAATGCAGGGGAGAGGATTATTTTCGTGTGAGTGTTGGCAAATATCTGCTCTTTCTTGCATGTATGAGTAGTAGTATTGTATTTGTTAGTTATGTTTATTCCTCTACCTGTATGTGTTGTTTCACTTTCTTTTGTAATCTTAAGAATTGAGCTAATGCACACAATGTTTCATTTAGGCTACACGTGTGTAGTTCTAAATGACAAAAAAGCTTATTTTGACTTTGACTATAACGTTGACTATCGTCTTTTTCCAAGTTTGAAGAAAAGGTAATACCAGGGTGTTTTGAAAGCAGCCAGGTAAATAAAGTAAGTCAGCCCCCCCCCCACGCTGGACCTTACAAGTTCTTAGAACTCTGCATATGCACATGTGGAGTTCTGAGCTCCGCAAAGATAATGGCAAATCTAACATTTTATAAAATAAAAAAGTAAATAAAAATAATGCAGGTTCTTTATTCTGTCTCTTTTTTCACAAGGAGGTGGTTGCAGATTAGTAGCTAGAACCATATGCCAGCAATGATTAATATGATCTTTGACTGTCTTCACATTCTTAGAAGCAAATTTTCAATGAAATATTTCTAGATCTGCATTCCAACTAGTCAATCCCGTGAATTCTTTTCACAACGCTAATCCTTTAAGTAAAATGATCCCCAATTGATTTTACTTCTGTGGTATCAACTATTCAAAACACATCTTGTATTTCTTATTCATGTGCTCACAAGTAAGCATCTTGTGAGGCTTGATTACAAGAATAAATTAAGAGTTCAGAAAATGACTGCCTCAAGTTGCATTCTTTCAGATGTAGCATTTCATGCGTTTAAATAGACATCACATTATGTTCTTTATCAGTCTCAGTAAATAACATACTCAGTTATTAATATTAATTTTTTTCTAATATTTCTTAATCATTTTCTCCAAAAAGATAGTACAATTATATCCTTAGTAGCAAACTCACATCTGGCAAGCTTGTAATAAACTTTGAAGAATAATGTATCTTTTCTTGAAATTTAATAAGAAATTTTTTGATAAGGAGGAATTTCTATGTTTGCTCTTAACTTCTTACTGTCTGATTTTAAATCTTCAGATGTGAAGACATGGCTCCTTTATCTTCATAATTTGAATCTTACACAGTTTACCATTTGTACATTCCCTACTAATGTCATGTCCATAAGCAACCAATTTTTTTGACTTTGTTACAATGTATTAAGTATTTTTGACTGATAATGTGTTTGCTTAATTTTCCACACTCTACTAAAGGGCTTTCTTTTCTTCAGCCTCTGAAAAGTTGATTGATCAAAGGATGTTTTTGTCATGTGTTTAGCCATTCCTATCACATGAGGCTTTTTCTATGCAATGTTTTCCCAGCACAATTCAGCTGGCCCAAGTGCCACCCAAACTAGCAACACCATGTGACTGAGTGCATAGGTATTTCTGATACTGTAGTAGCATCTGCACTTATCATCAGGGTAATTATGAATGCTTGATTATCCATTTTGTAAGGATTTCATTGCTCTGATGTATACAGTTGTATGCACTTATAGTTATGGACTTGTGTGCTACATGTGCATCATAGTGCAACCCTCTCTTACCTCATGAATAGTGCTACTCCATGCAGAAAACATGGTAACTTAATTTCATTACTTTTATTTTACTTTTTTCTGTCTGTGGCACAGTTCCCCTTTGCAGTTCCTTTAGCTTTGTTGTACACTCTGTTATGTACTATTTACTGTATACAAGTGCAAATTTTATACATGTCACAGTATGGGCCACATTCAGAAAATTATGCTGCATTATGCTAAGAGAGTTTGCAAGATAAACAGCCAAGCAGAGGGTAGGTGCAATTCAGAATATCCAGCTTCATGATATAGCTATACAAAATAATGTGATTGGCCATGTTATGCTATATTGACTGTATAATGAAGTGCCACAAATGATAATGAGGCAAAACAAGATGACAGAGCAATTCAGAAACATTTAAATTCTGCACAACGATGCTGCGGTCACCTTAGATTTCAACTCAGTTGTATGCCTATGTTAAAACAACATACAGTATATCTCGAAAATATGCTTGGGGTGTACAAGCCTTTGTAAATATATAACCGTGTGATGCCCTGATTGCAACTGCTTTGCCAGTGGTGTGCAATGTCAGCCCCTTAGGAACAGGGTCATCTGACCACACAACATTTCATGCCCTCCACTTCATCAGCATATTGAACTGTTTTTTTGTGTGAAAAAGGATATCATGCAGGAAATCATAGACATGTTTCAGCCTTGTCTGAGGTTGCATAGGAGGCATGGAGTACCTACCACAGTGGATACAAAGGTATGTGTGGCTTTACATATATTAGCTACAAAGGCCTTTCAATGACCTACTAGGGACACAATTGGGGAATCTCAGACATCTGCCTCAAAAATACACCATCAATGCCATGCTACAGCATGCAGGGAAGCATATGTGCTTTTCACTTATTCAGGAAGAAAGACCAAACACCATGAAAGAGTTCTATGATATAACCCATTTCACTGAGGTACTATGGCCATAGACTGGTCACACATTGAAATATTTGATGAACTGTGAAGGAGGTATGTGAATATAAAAGGGTAGCACTCCATCAACTGCCAGGTTGTCTGCAATGCACAATGTGTCATCTACAATGTGTGTGCCGGCCACCCATGCAATTTTCATGACTCATACAAATGGTGTACATGCGAACTTTGTCAGTAGCTTGGGAGTAGTGACTTCCCAAAGGACATTTTCTGAATAATGCTGGGTATGCCCAGAAAACTACACAATCAAACTACCAGGGTTGCAACCATGCATTATCACAAACAAGGAACACTGCAGAACATATGTTTGAGCTGATGACATCATACTTCCACTGTCTGGATAAATCTAGTGGTGCCCTGCAGTATGATCGCTATGCTATGTAATATGATGGACGTAGCTGCAATGGGGTGGCCTCTTGCAGGGCTAGCAGTTTCCAGCACCACAGACAGCAGCAGTGTAGCTGAAATGGACAAGGAGTCAGTGGAAGAACCAGCAGCAGGGGTAACCATTCTAGACAGAGGCAGGTGAAGTATGCCAAGGCAATAGCAATGAGACATCAGACTGAACATAGTTTTACAACATAACTATACAAGTGTTAAGCAGCTGCACTATAGTAAAAGTGATGCATGCAAAAATACCAGACTGTGCTTACTCATGGTTAGGCTGTCCATGCTGCGCACCACCCAAATAACAACATACAAAGGGCAGGACACAGTCATCTTCATTTGAACAGGTGAAGAAGACAGTACAGGAGTGCATATTTTTCAGAGTAAAGTATGTCAGTGTGAGTGTGAGTGCTATGGTGTAGCAAAAAAATGATTCTAATGCTTCTACTGATAGTGTGAGAACTGGATTTGGGAGAGGTTTAATGTGTCGAAGGATCAGGTCAGTAAATTTTTGGGATGTGCTGAAGGCTGCGTGTGTGTGTGTGTGTGTGTGTGTGTGTGTGTGTGTGTGTGTGTGTGTGTGTGTGTGTGTGTGTGTGTGTGTATGTTGTAAGGACACTACCTTAGCAGTTGGTACAGCACTGTAGCTTGGCCTAATGGACAGGTCCAGGGCATTCACGACAGAGGATTCAGCCTCCTGTGCATGTCCCCACCCACAAGATCTGGCTCTGTTAAGAGTTGCACTTGCTGCAAAATGATCTTGGCTGTGTTGGTATGTTATGTGGCCTAGACTGGCATCCACTATCAGATATGCCAGCATGATGACAGCCATGACCAAATGGACACCCTCTCATGGACATAGCTCCACAATTGATGCTGCTGTGGAAGACATAGCACTTCAAGAGTGGGATCTCACTCATTTGTGGCCATCCGTGGATGTGGCATATGACTGGCCAGAAGTATGGTTCCTCACTTCTGACAGACAACCCAGAGAAGACTATAAGAAGCCAAATGTGTGATTCACTCTATACAATGAATGCCACATGCAGGTCATGCACTCCCATAGGTCAGTGTGCACAGCCTGGTTCACTGTCACTATCTCTGCCATGGGGCCATGGCTGTGTTGGAACCAGCCATGATAGCCCTGCACATATGCTGGGTGGTAGCTGCTGACATATCAACCTCAGGAAGAGGGTGGTAATCATACCTAAGGTGACCACCATTAAAAAGCCCCTGTGTAGACCCCTCCCTGCCCACTTGAGATAGGAGAAGATGCAGACATAATTGATCTGGCACCCTCCACACTTCCCTGACCTATACTATCCCCATCAATCTGTCCACTCTCATCTGGTTGTGCTTTCTGTGCATCTGCAGACATAGAGACTGTGTCCATACTCTCAGTAGGGGATGTGGGGGGTTATACTCCCTGTGCCCAACACACATTCTACACCCACTGACTTTGCCAGCTCATCCCTGCCATCATTACCAAAGGTTATACATCCTGCAGCATCAGACGGGAGGGGAGTTATACAGTGCTTGTGCCAACCAAAAGCTACCTGTGAATTGACCAAAGCAAAAAATATCCAGTGTAAGTAGGACTCAATACCACAACTACACATGCAACTGATATCTTTACAACTACAAAAATATGATAAAAGCAGTAGACCTAGGGATATCTTATGCAGGTAGATGTGGAACTTGAATCATCAATGTACTTGGATACCATAAGTCAGACGGATATTATAAACTTTATTGTGACTATGAGGTAAGGATGGGTTGCAGCTATTGATACTCTGGTATGGGAGTACAAACCTGGGGCATCTACAGTTGAAACTGTCTGGGGCCTATCCGGCTCTGCCTCAATATCCAGCACTGTACTGTGGGACTATTTGGATGTGGTACCACTATTAAGTAAGGCCAGAAGGTCCTCAATCTCTGTCAGAGGTGGTTCGTTAGATGGCCCACCACCTGTAGCTATCTGCCCCATTGCCAGCAACTCTACTCTGTTGATGGCAGCATGGATCATATCTGTTGCAATGCAGTGAACCATGTTGTAGTCACTATCCTGAACACCCACAGCATTAACATTGGTAGCAATTTCACATGAGACATGGACATGGAAAGGCTGGTTGGTATAACTAAGTGCAAAGAGCCATCTACTGTATAGATTGAGTTCCTCTAGTACCATCTCATTCTCAGCGTCCATAATTCTTGGTTTGTATAGAAGAATTAGCAGATACATTACCTTTCTTTTGTGCATTTTTTAGCCATAGCTGTATTAGCTAGTCAGCGGGATTAACAGCTGTGGGCCCTTATGGGCTTTACAAATCCTTGCATTACTACTATCCTACTAGACCATCTAGTATGTTGTAGTTGTGCATTACAGCCAAATATCTAGATACACAATCTTTAAATAAATGTTTATAGGTTCATAGGTTCATAGGATGATACTAAGCTATTGGCCTGGAGGCCCTTATAAGCCTAGCCAAGAATTTCACCCATATTCCAACAAAGTCAGTACCTGTTTTCCCTGTCCAGCAGGGACACAGGTGGGATCCCAGGGGTATATTTTCTGTTTCCCATCCAGTCGTCCAGGTTCCTCTTAAAGAGGGCTAGTGAAGTACTCTGATTGACATGGAAAGGAAGTCTATTTCACAGATGAGAGAATTGTTGGGACACAAATTTATCCTGCTAACAAGTTCTGTTAATGTCGCAGACTAGATTGAGACCTTGTGTGTGGGTTAGACGAGTGGAGTTTGCGTTATTGATATGCAGGAACTCCATCAAGGCTGAGTCTGAGACAGCCCAGTATCACAGAGACAGGTCACCTCTGAGCAGTCTGTACAAGACTGACTAGAGGGACAAGGGCTTTTAGCCAATCTGTATAGGATAGGTTTTTGAAACCCTGGATATTCCTGGTCAGGAACTTCTGTGGTCTCTCCAACTGCTGTATGTGCTTGTTAAGGTACATGCCAAAGGGGGCATTGTACTCGATAATGGGTCTGATAAGGGAGGAGTACAGGGATGTTATGACCTCCTTGTTCCTGGATGAAATACCCTTGTGTATGAGGTGGGCCGTGTCAAAAGCCTTCTGTACAACGGATGCAACATGGTGGTCAAAAGTCAGGTTGCTATCAACCTGGATGCCCAAGTCTCTCATGACTGATTGCATGCTTAGTACATTGTTATTAACATGATAATTACTGGGGACATCATTTTCCTCAAAGGGGATAATGATGCATTTCTTGGCATTCAGTTTGAGGCCATGCTTCTGGCACCAGTCATTAGTTTGGTTAAGGCCCTCTTGGAGGATGTTCACATCACTAGGGGAATTTATGACAGTGCCTAGCTTGCAGTCATCTGCAAACTTGGTCAGCCAGAGACCACTGGTTTTCACTTGCACTTCAGAAATATATATGCCAAACAGTAGAGGTCCCGAGACCGATCTTTGGGGTACGCCACTTGTTATGGGTCTACTACTAAAGGTGGCTTCCCTATTTTGACTGAGTGGGTTTTATCAGTGAGACAGTTAGCTACCCATCTGGTAGCATATGGGTTGATGCCTAGCTGGGAGAGTTTATATATTATGCTAGAGTGAGGAATAGTGTTGAAGACTTTGGCTAGGTCAAGGTAGGTGTGCACTGTCTTACCTTCATCCATGGCTTTGGTGACAGTTTTGAAGAAGGTGACCAGGTTTAACAGACATGATCTCCCTTTGGCAAACCCAAATTATGCAGGATCAAGCATTTGGTGGTTACCAATGCCCTTGTTTATAAGGTCCATGATAATGTGTTCCATGGCCTTGCATATCAGGCTAGTTAGGCTGATGTGCCTATAACTGCTTGTGTTGGTGGACACTACACCTTTGTGCAGAGGGATGTCAGTGGCTGTCCTCCATTCTGCTGGCATGAAGCCGGTGCACAGGATTTGGTTGACTGGGGTGCCTAGATGTGATAAGGGCTCTTGCCTGAGTTCATGTAGGACACAGCCAGGGATGCTGTTGGGTCGCATGGAGGCTGTATATTTTGCCTTTGACAGGGAATTAATAACCTGCTCCCTGGTGATGAGGGGAGGAGGGCAGGTACTGGGGATGTCCTTGTTTACTGATGGGGTGACAGGGGGGTGAAGTTTTCACTGATGACGTTTGTGTATGTGGTATTCTTGACCACCAATTCAGAGCAGATTTGGGAGTTACCTTTGAGATTGCAGACATATGCAAAGAAGGCCTTGGGATTGTTCTTAGTGGATGTGACCAATTTGGACTTGAAGTTAGCCTTAGAGGATTTCAC
The DNA here is from genome assembly GCF_019279795.1 of Protopterus annectens. NCBI lineage: Eukaryota > Metazoa > Chordata > Ceratodontiformes > Protopteridae > Protopterus > Protopterus annectens. Next base: position 1,146,671,991 of record NC_056743.1, on the reverse strand, counting down.
CAGTGACCTTATTTGCTTGGTCAGACAAAGGAGAGATTGCTTCCAACTTGGCATCTGCTCCTTCTTGGTCCCAGACAGCAATTTTTTCCTTTTATTATAGAGTCTGTTTATTACTGCTGTCCACCAGACAGGTTTACTCTTCCTTGAGGAAGATGATTTGGTCCTGTCAGGTATTGCTGAGTCCATGCAGCTATATAGGTGCTCATATAGTTTTTTGGTGTAGACTTGGATATTAGTGCTTGATTCAACTGAATGGATGGTAGTTGTTGAGCTGTTTATACCTGCTCTCAGGAGGTTGTAGTCAGCTTGTCAAGCGTATATGTGTCCTCCTGAGCACATATCCCCCACAAAAAAGGCAAACAAGTGCAACTTAACAAGAACACATGATGGTTACAATAGTAAAGTTACAAAGGTTGTTGTGGCTAATCACAAATATGCAAGGTACTCAACACTACAATAATATTGCACATTATTGTAACTCCCACCTACTTGAACCTACCTGCAGGATACTATATTCAGTACAAAAGCAAAGCACCCTTTAGACAAATTAACTGACAACCCTTCCAAGTCTTATATTAAAGAGCAGAAGGAAAGCTGTCTTTGTACAACTAAGTTGATGTGTAGAAAGTAGTATTTACCTTATATAAGCTGATATCTCACCGAGAAGCATCTTTCCCTTCTACCAGGTCACAGGATTATTTATTTACTTATTTACTGTAATATTTTACAGATGTAATACACTGATCACTATAGACCATTTGCAAGCACAGCCCAGGTGAAGAGATTCACAAAAAAGAAAATAGGACAAATTCACACACAGTAATCACAAAAAGGTAAATAATTCTATAGACAACTGATAGTATATGTAAATACTATTAGCAGAATATAAGATCTGGATTCACAGTTAGGGTAGTGAAGTTTTCTTCCTCAGCAGGATAAGAAACAAGGTTTTTTGTCATGCTTATACAGTATAAACACTGTCCTCTGGGCAAGTAATTATGATAATTAGGGCTCATCTCATTATTATTTCTTAATCACTCAGTGTTTTTGATGAGCAAACCTTTAAAACACCATGTGGACTACTACATGATGCCATGTACACACCAGAGTACCTGGAGACAGATCTGCACATGTTCATGAAGCCAGTTGTATTGTGTTGGAGAAAATTGTTGTCCCATAATTAACCACCTGAAGACAGAGTCACTGTAGTCCATGTATTCTTAACAGCATATAGGTGGATGGAAAACTGTCATGTCTCAAGCTTTAAAGTGCCATTGGAACAATAATAATATAGTATCTATATCTTATTAGTTTGTTATCCATCATGCAAATGAGATGCTCATTGATGCCTGCCATTCTGCGAAGGATGGAACATTTGAGAATTATTTTGGGCACCAGTTCTCTAGCATTTTCCTGAGTTCTTTCATGGTGACACAATTCAGCTGGAGAATGAGATGGTAGTGCTCATTTTAGAGCACAGAGGAGAGGTGAGAAGGAGTTCAAGAGCTTTCTGGACAGCCTTCATAGGCACTGCAGCCAGAAGCCCTGGTTGGAGAGCTATACCACACAACAGTATAAGGATAATGCCTGGGAATAGTTTGACTGAGGCTGTCACCAAAGCCACTGACATCGCATGCACAGGGGAACAGTGCCATCACCACTTCAGTGACATGAGACAATGCAAGGCTGATGCCTTTCACCAATGGGAAGACGAAGTTATGGTACAGGTACCACCTCAGTACTGTAAATATAACATCTTTTAGGTAAACAAAAAAAAAACTACCATTGCATGCTACCATCCAATTTTCATCATGCAATGAAGCAAATTAGAATACCTAAACAAGTGGTAGGGTGAGTATACATAAAAAAGGCTCTGCTTTCATACTGAAAGTTGCAAGCATTAAAATAACTATGTATAACCTTTATGCAGCAGTAACACATTTGTCAGTACTGACATAACTCAAGGTGGTAATATGACAGTTCATGTCAGAAGTGTACTCCCTCTTATTGGAGAGGTGATTAGGTAAATTATCAGTGGTGGTGCTGCGGTAGCGTTGTCACCTCCCAGTAAGACGCTATCCGGTTCGATTCTCAGCTAGAGCATCTTCTGCAGGGAGACATGCGTGAATGGGTGTGCCTTCATTGAAGATTTTGTGCCAGGGCTGGCAACTCGGCACGTAAAAATCTGCTGCCAATCATTAGCGGACCGGAGGTCTGCTGTGGTGACTCCTAACTGGGAAAAGCTGAAAGACACAACAATGTCTATGTGCTCTTTGGTCATTTGAAGGGTCATGGGTTCAACCCCACTCCCAAAAAAGCTTGTGTTATCCCACTAAAATCAATGCCCCATTACATTGTCTGTATATGTGTAAGATCAATAAGAAGTAGCTTGCTGAGCATTTCACAATATACAACAGAATCATCTTTCACTTGTCTGTCACATGTGATGGACATATTTAATGTGTGATCAGTGTGGTTTTTACACAACAGCCCCAGGATTCATGAAGCTTGGCGCAATAACGGCATTAGGCTTGCGCCGACCATGCAGCATAGAGATGGTGCTAATGAAGGCTCACTGCCATCACATCCATGTCCATAGGAAACATGCGCGAGTGCTGGGGGTGTGTCCAAGCACCACACGCAGACGTGGACATGTTGGCTGCTTACGTGCAACCTAAAATGCTGAATAGTACAGCCTACCTCTAATAGTAATCACACCTGTCAGTGTCCGTGGATACTGAAATGTATGCAAAGCATGCAAGACAGTTTTGTGAACACAAAAATAAGAAGCAAACACAAATGCACGTAGGTGAATATTGTGTCCCCATCCCTCGAGCAAATGACATTTAAAACCCCATGCCCGTATTCCATTGTAGTGTCGATAGTTATACCAAATGGAAGTGAAACGCATCGTGTTAGTGCACCGCCAATAGCTAAGCCTAGCCCAATGGTCAGGGTTACCACCTGTCCCACATTGTGAGGGGACAGTCCCTCTCTGGGCAGTTGTGTCCATACCAAAACCATTATAAATGTAAAATGTCCTGCGATCGTAGGACATAATTATGTCCCAAATCTTATGTAATAGTCACATACAATACTTATTTCTGTATGTAAAATACCTACATGTTACAGGAAACAGAATAAGCAAGTAAATGAAACAGAAGAAGCAGCTAAACTGCTACAACAATAAGCTTACATTTAGGCATAAAACAAAAATACTCTCCGTTGTACTGACCGTGGGTATGTGTTGGCCTCTAAAATCTGATATGTGTCCCGAATATATCCCATCCTGGCCATATGAAAAGGTGGCAACCCTACCAATGGTCAGAGCATTCACCCAAAATCTGCCTATTCACGGTCCAAGGTGTCTTTGTCAGGATGAGCCAAAGATGAACGGGTATTACCTGGATCTACCTACCATGTCATGAAAGATAAGTATTTGCGTGTACCTATGTGCATGATGTACATCATATGGAAGGTGAAAAATGTTAGGGTAGTCCTCACAACCATACAGGTACCAGAGATATGTAATGTATGCAATGTGTTCCCTTGACCGTGCCATGGGCCATCAACCAGAGAAGGGATGGTTGGAGTGTGTGGAATATGGGGGTGGGAGGGACGGCTAATGTAATAATTTGCCAAGGGGAGACTGTGTTGAATGCACAGTAGGTGAACTGGAGTTGTACGAGGGGAGCAGTGGGTGAATCAGAAAGAAACACAAAGAACAAACATACACATCCACAATAAAACCTGACAGGCCATACTGTAGAACACAATCCCACAAACATATGAAAACGTCACCAGCACATACCCACATAATGGTCTGGCCTGAACTGAGCCATCCAACCACAACACACCTAGATGTATAATTGAATACTCATCATCCCCTCTACAGCACACAACCCCCCCCCATTCCTGAACGTCCACCAAATCCAGACATACTAGGGCTGCTAGTTTGGCGCAGCCATATCTGCACATAGTGACCACTACTCATATCTAGTAGGCAGTCTCACCCTAGGCAGTCTCAAGATTGCAACCTATGTATCCCTTGCATGTATAACCTTACCACATTTTTGTAAATCCAAAAATATCGAAGGTTATTGGCAGTTATTTGTCTGTTCAATTTTTGGACATCCCTCATGAGATAAGTATCCTGTGCAAACATCAGACTTGGTGTCATGACATGATGTACAGTCCTGTAGACATCTGGACACAAGTTGTATGTGCAGTAGTGGTTCACGAAACTGCTCAGCCTCCAGCCGGTCGTGCAGAACCTACTACCCGGGATTAAACACCTGACCATGATGCACGGCTCCCCACATGCATTATCGAGAATATATACTTTACACATTCGCATAGTGGCATTTGGATATAGGGTGATTAAGGTGCTGATGTAAGCAGGGTACCTCCTGTCCCACTTTCTGAGGGACAGTCCCTGTTTGGGCAGGTTTGTCCTGACCAAAAATAATACGATGGCAAATGTCCTGTGATTCTAGGAAATAATTATGTACCATATTTCATGTAACAGTTGCATAAAACAGTTATTTTTCTATGTAAAATATGTAAATTTTACAAGAAACAGAATAAGCAACTAAACTGCTACAAGAATAAGCTCTCATCTAGGAAAATAAGTAAAGTTCTAAACCCTGTACTGACCATGGGTATGTGTTGGCCTGTAAAATCTGATGTGTGTCCTGAAAATGCCCCTATTTGTCAATTAGAAAAGGTGACAACCCTAGACGTAAGCAGGTATGTAAGCGGGTAGGTGGCGGTGATTAAACTGTATGTGGAATGTAAAAACGTATGTAGGTGTATATGCATGTGTATGTACAGACCGATATATATGGAGTGAGATATAAAGATACACATATTTATATATATATATATATATATATATATATATATATATATATATATATATGTAGTTATGTAGAATGAACATGGTCACCTTATAGCAGTCACAATAAATTTGAAGGGAAACAGCAGCGGAACCAGACGTAATATTTAGTACTGTTATATATCAGGATGGCCATCGGTAAGCACACCTCTGCATCCCCAATCACAGGTAGAATGCTAAAAGTGGAACCAACGATCTCCCCTTGCTAAGTCTGACTTTCAACTAGATACAGGGCAGTCCTGGTCCCCATTCAGACACGCCTAAACCCAGAAGACCATATGAACACCCTGACAATCGAACACATGTATGTGCCAGGACTATAGGCTGTAGAGGTCTGAATATCCTCGGAGTGAGTCATCATGTGGCACGAGTCCAGAGCAGTAGGGAATAGGGAATGACACATGTGTAGTAGTGTGTTTTTCCCAACAGGTAAATGGATGACTGCTGTGTAAGTGAAGTGATGAGGTGTGTGTTCGGGTAACTATGCACCATGGGTATACATATAAATGAGGCAGAACACCAA